>NC_060162.1:23139321-23227532 GCF_021292245.1 Micropterus dolomieu | reverse complement strand
CCCCCCCCCCCCCCCCCCCCCATCCTAATGTAGACCACTGTTCATTTCCAATTAACAGTGCAAGTTGCTTTCTTTTAAACACCTAAACCATATTGCTGTCAGGTCAGGCAATGGTTGTATTTATGCAAAGGTGATTCTTAATGATTAGAACGCGCTTATATGTGTTATTTTGGATGGCAGTTTCAAACAACATTGTAATTTAATTGGGAGGACAAAACTATCTGGAAACTTTCCAAATTTAAGACTAAATTATATTTAGGATGTGTTTTCTACTTTAGCACTGATTGATCAGTTTGACCAATTAAGTACCTGTGTTTTATGTGCTTTTTCAATTTGCACATTAAAAAATGTCCTATATTGTTTCCTATATGGTTTTCCATCGTTTGAGGTTTGACAGGCACTCTTTTAGTCTTTTTCTGCAATGGTTTACTGGCACCTGACTGATGAACTAGCACCACCAACTATTCAGCAGCTCAATGTGTAAAATACTGGCATTAGCCTGCCGAATTCCCACAATGTATAAGTTTTAATTGTAAAAGTGAACTCACCGAAGTTTCTAAAACCCTGAATTCCCTTAAAAAACACCGCAGACGTGACCTCAGTGTCCTCAATGGCACCTACAGCGCTGATGACTGAAGAGATTTGGACAAATTTATGGTTGTTAGCTGACATCAGACATCACAGTGTGATTACTGACCCTGACAGAAACTCGTAGGTACCAGAGAAAGACACATATCAAGTCTGTATGTTCATCCTCTCCTAATCCTTTCATCCATGTGTTATAGATAGGGAGGTCATTTTATTTATGCGGTGACAGAACTGTTTTAATATATTATTCATAAGTTTGTTTGATCATTGAAAGTTGTATTTTATAGCCAACTGTAAATTTGTTTCTTAACGATACATTGCAATACAGAAATGTTACCGTGTGCATTGTGAAGTTGAACAATTTGATTGCAATGGATGAACAAAATCTCACTCCCGACAGGTGCTAATTCTTGTTTGCATATACGCACATGGCAGAATTAATTGCCATTCATTCAGACTGTGAACTGCCAAATGTCAGCTCAAAAATGCTGACATGCTTATAGGCTTTAAAAAAGCCCTTGTCCTTCCGCAGAAATCTAAATCATTTTCTATAAGGACGTTTGAATTGGCTTGTGAGTTACTCCATTGGTTGTTTACCTTTATGATGACATTCTGGCCAGAAGACTTCAGTTTAGTTGCATGTAGATACAGATCTATTTGTCTATTTGTTCTATTTTTTTTAAAGGGATTCTATTATTTTAATTATGCCCTTAAATCTATAAAAATACAATTTCATAAAATTAAGAATGGTGTAACAATTGTGAAAATAGTCCAAAACCCCAAGATATTGAATTTACAGTGAGTTAAGACAGAACAGCAGCAAATCTTTGCTATTTACATGATACAACTAGTGAGTAATTGGCATTTTTGCTTGATAAATGATTTAAAAAATTCATGAATTACCTTGGATTATGGTGGAAATGCTCCCACATGCTGTCGCATTTGTTGCTGGTATTTTTATTTACAGCATTTTTCGACTTAATGGCATTGGGTATCGAGAATGAAACACCTTGAGACAACCCGCACATGGTCTTTCATTTAACAATAATCAAAATAGTTGTTCATGGTTTCCTCTCAATCAACTAAATTGATTTGTTGACTAATTGTTTCAACACTAATGGACCTTGAAAATGCATTTTAGAACATTTTGTACCTAAGTAAGAATAAATAATGCATTATGTAGCCATAGTTTGTTTCCATTCCAATTTTGTTAAACATAATGAGTGAATGAAACTGTTTACCCTGTTGCTGTTATCATACAGAATCACAAGTTGACTGTATCTTTACACCAAACCTCTCAAAAGCCAACAAAATAAATCCCGGCCTTGGAAAACTCTCTGAGTCGTGCAGGTACGCCAAACACTTGACCTACTGGCCACCTGGCCTCTGCGTTCTACAGCGGACACATGGTGTTAGTCCTCAGAGAGTACACTTCATTACAAACATAGATTGGATTACGTCTTCCCAAACAGACTGACCGTGTCCAATCACTCTAGAGCGGCTTTGAATGAAGAATATTCACCTTATGTCTGGACTGGTGGGTCGGGAATGCACACACACACTCAGAGACCGGCCCTCCTGGGGACTGGTACACGGGGTTGACGGGGGGAACAGAGGGGCATAAAAAGAACCGAGGGGGGAGCGAGACAGAAAGAAATGTCTTTTAAATGACATCCCCATTGTGAGCCAGAGCAGGACGATGGCACTTTGCAAAACTGCTAACAATGAGCACAGGAGAAATCTCTTATCCTACAGGGGCCCGGCAGCATGCTCGCCATTACCATAGTCATTTAAATACAGTAATCTCATTTTCTGCCTCAGCCGAGGGGGCATGCTAAATTTCCCAGCGTGGAAGGAGGAGGGAGGGGTGTGCACGGCGTCCAGGGCATGCAGGATTAGTGACTTTTCCCAATCTGTGTGCGTGTCTCAGTTTGTGGGGTTGTTGTGGTGGCACACTGCAAAAATAAATCCATCTTACCAAAGCATTTGAGTACTTAAAATCTAAATCCACTTTATATATGTATAACTTTGGTCTTATTTTTGTAGATACGGCCATCACTCTTTTGGATATAAGATTGTCCTCACAAAGTTAATAGCTAAGATCTGGGAATGCAGTGATACAACTAAAAAGAAGTCAGACAGGACAAGAAACACAAGCAGTGATCAGACAGGCTTTACACAAACTTGTATGCTAGCCAAACTTACATGGAAGTTGGAATATATACTATATGGAAGATGGACTGTTAGCAACATTTCAGGTGTGCTTACCTTCAGTTTTAAGTTCAAATAAAGAGGATAAACTGGCTAAAAAATTGGCTTACTTACAAGTGTCTGATGTCTGACCTCTCAGGTATCTTGCCCTGTCGGACTTTGATGTAGCGACACCGCGTTCTCAGATCTCAGTAATGTGGTGACTGCAGTTTCATCATAACATGGACACACCTAGTGAGATCCGAGTTTTTATTTTTCAATAAATGAATCATTTCGTCTTTAAAGAAAAATGCGCCCAAAAGTTCCTTGGCCTCAAGAAGACTTCTTCAAATGTCTTATTTTGTCCAACAGCCCAAAACCACATGTAATATTCAATATTCAGTTTACAAGGATATAAAGCAGAGAAAAGCAGCAAATCCTTTGATCCACTAGAGAGGCTTGAACCAGAAACTGTTTGTTGCCAAATAAAGGGCCACTCCAGCGAGTCACTATTGCACTTCCATAAAGTTGGGGGACTCACAAGAGACTTTTTTTAATATCATGGTCAAAATCAAAGAAACAGAAGTCAAAATATCCTGACTTTTAGTCTCTAATATGGGTCAAACTCCAAAAACGCCATATCCGACAACTCCCACAATGCAATTCAACAGTATCTAGAAAATCCTTGTCCCCCCTTAATTTTCTGACGAATGAATGATCTATTAATCCCTTCAGCACTAAAATCAAGTGTCACATGTTTTATTCTGTCTTGCTTCAAGAGAGTGACACACACTTGTTGACATGCTGTTGAAGGTTTTAATAAAACACAACTTTTAATAGGCTACTTTGTTGACAAAAATCACTTGATGAGGGTGGATTTTTTTTGACAGTGCAAGTGTCTATGCATGAGTGTGCAGAGTGCGCGCTTCAGGAGGAGGAGGAGTGTGTGGGTGTGTGTGTGTGTGTGTGTGGGCGCATTGGTTGGGGTTGCTGCAGCAGCTTTGGGGATATCATATCAGATCGAACAACAAAAGAGGAGTGAGGGAGAAAAAGCTGTTTCCATGTAAGCTGTTTTCATTCTTCTCTCGCTTCCGGTCCAGTGGAACAGTTGATGAAGTTTAAATGAAGCAGAATTAGGAGATCAAGCAGACACAGGGGCTGGTGTTGATGGTATCCACCAGGCCCCCTCCCCGCACCTGGGGAATCGAACTGGGGACAGCTGACCTGGATGAAATCAAGAGAAAGAGAACCGCGGAGGTGGGGGGGGAGTGAAGGCGAAGGAGGAGGAGGAGGAGGGAGAGCTGAGAGAGATAAGGGGATGAAGTGTCTCCTAAATGTGATAATCTCCAATCACCTCTAAGATCAATTCTGCCAAGGCCCGGGTTAATGAGCTCACAGCCGATCAAGCGTTATGCACCGCCGCCCCCACCGCCTCCTGATTCCCCCTTTCTCTCCCTCGCAGTCGCTCTCATCATCACTGTTGTTCTTTTGATTTAATCCCTCTTACTTCAGCTGATTTGAGCAAGAGGGGAAAGAGGGATGGAGGGAAGGGAAAAGCCTATTACCCAAGCTCCTCTGCTCTCAACTATCTAAATGCTAACGATGTGAGGGGGCGAGAGAGAGGAGAGGAGGGGAGGAAAATGATGATGGGAAGAAGACACCGAGGGGAAATGGGAAAGAGAGCGCGCGCGTGTTGGCAGGAGAGGACAAGATGCAGCAGAGGGGGGCTAATCTGTTGCTGCTCGGGGTCTCCGGGAGCAGTTTGGTTATTTTGAAAGCAGGTTAGCTGAGGGGAAAGCCCGGCGTCCTGTGTGCTGACCCTCCGTCCCCGGGGTCAAAGCAACCTGATCTTGGCTCTTTACTTCCACTTGAGCAGTTTTTACACACAAGCACCAACATCTCATGCCTTGTCTGTGCTCATTTCTACTCTGCTTTCACTTTTTCCTATTGATTAAAACAGAGGGGGGGGGGGCGTCTGCCTGTTGCAAAGAATTACATGTCACGGATTTGATTCGCTTTGGCTGGTGTAGTTGGTCGGAAAAGACTGGGGTAAAAGCTGAGGGTCACCTTGAGCTGAGAGTAATGTCTGTTTCGATCTTGTTCTCAGCTGAGGGACCAGGGGTATTTTCAGATAGTTTCGTTATGAGTTTTCGCTTCTCGCTCTGCCTCCTGAACAATTGTTGTCTTAGTTAGGCTTCTTGATACAGTACCCAGAGGCCCTAAGAACAACTGAGTAAATATTTGGCAATTGCTCGAGCTGAAATGATGATTATGAGCCAAGGTTTGGCACAACCACAGGATGCAGTGTGTGCGCCACCACAAATCAAACCTACCGAGCTTTAATTGGACTACAAATTCTCCAAAGAGAGCGCACGCAATCCAGTGTTTGCCTTGTTTAATTTCGCTTTTTGTGAACTTTGCAATTACGCGGCAGTAGGTAGCGAGGCACCTGTGTGTCACAAATTTATTGCCTTGCAAGTTCACACGGCAGCGCGGCTAATTTACATGGTGACATGAGGGTGAGGAGCGCGGTGCAACGTGCCACTCTTTCAACTGTAACAATCAGTTTGATTTGTTTTCACTGCCGGGCACTCAGCATTTCAATTCATCTCGAATACACAAGAACAATGGGAGGAATTTGCTCGAAACACGCGCACACACTCGGCTCGTTCACGTCTGTCTGAGGACCGCAGTCACTTTTTCTGTGCATAACAAGTCTACCCCTCAGATTCTCCTCTTTTCAAGAATCCCATTTGATTTCATATTGGCCAATGAAACAGTGCAGGGTGAGAGGCAAGTGAACAATCAATCTTTGTAATGTGATCCACGGATTGAGCGCGGTGAGTAAATGTTTGCACAGGCAGCCATCCAAGCCTGCAGTCAAACGAATTCTGCAGAAAAGGAATCTATCCAGGCCAGGCCTCTCTCTTTATCTCTCGCCTGCCCGACAGCAGCAGGGTATCAAGCACATTATATTCCAGCGCTCTGTGCATTTTTCATATACGCTCGCCTTTTATGTTTTATGTACGCCAGCTCAGGCGAGAACAGCTGTGTGGGCGCCGCATCCTCTGTAAGTTTAGAGGGAGAGAGAGAACTCATTTCAGTGGGAGAAGTGGAGCAGAATGCCAAACGCAGCGAGCGCTGTACCTGCGAACAAACAGGAGCTGCAGACCAAGGCCTGCCTCAGCTATTACATTACCATAATACACAGAAACAACACCTCGCATGCTGTTACTGCAGTAATTTGAAAACAGATTGTCAGGATTTACACGTTCTCAGCTTATCTTCGCGGTGACCTCTGTGACCTCAATCTTCACTGTCAACTTTTGGAGTAAAATCATATGTTGGAGGCTTACTCGCAGTTGTTGCAGACTTGTTTTTTTTAAGGATAATCTGGTATTATATATAATAATGTAAATTGATATTTTTTTGTCATGTTGCATTTAGTTTCTGTAGAACTGTGCCCAAAACAAAACAGAAAAGAAAAAAAATATATAGTGTGATTTTATAATTGACCCTACTTGCTCCTTCATGTACAGTTGATAAATCCCTCAGGCGTCTTCAGTTGGAATATAATACACTGCTTATATGGAATATAATGTGAACACAACAACAGCTCTTTGAAAGATTAGGATGCATTGTGATTTATGTGCTATCTATGCAAAATTTTAAACTAGGTTGAACAAATTATTAAAAGTAACCACTAACATTATGTCTAGTAAGATTTTAGGGTTAAATGTGTTCAAAATTCCTAGTGATGCAGTTTAAACAAATTAGAAAACAGGTTTTGGCTTTTCAGAGCAGCATTCACATTATACAATCATATGAAGATAAAAAATCACAAACTCTTTACAAAAATATTTTCAATTGAATTAACAAAGCTTCACAAAAAAATATTTATACAGAATACAAATTGAGTGCATCCCTTACATTTAACTGCTTTCAGCAAAACACTTTGATTTATTTCTATACGACTGGCTTTGTTTTTTTTTGATAGATCAATAAAGCAAACAAAACTTAACAGTGACTATATGTTAGTTTGTTTTTGTTGGCCTCAGGCGTTTCTTTAAAAATGCATCGCCACTTGTTTTTTCTTGTTTTTTTTTGCACCTGTCTGAGTCTACAGCCTGTCAGTTAAAATATGCAGTACCTCATGTGAGCAGACTAAAATTAGCAAGTTCATATTGATGCATCATTCTTATCTGAATGGATAGAAGTGAATGAAAAAAAATGTCCAGTGATTTAGACTGTGTCACATTTCGGATGTTATACTTCTATTAATCTTCAGACTGGTCAAAGTTAAGGCATCCTCTACAGGAACCTCAGAGACTCACTTCTCACAGACTGAGCTCCTCTGCTGGAGACAGAGGGTGAAGTATTTTTGTTTAGAGGGACACACTGCCACCCAGTGTTATAGGCTGTGAGGCAGGAAGAGCTGAAGTTTACTGAAGTTTGTCCATTTCCGATACCAGTCACTATAGGATCATTCTTCCTTCTTATGATGTTAATGTAGTCACGATAACCTGCGTGATGCTGAGAATTATCCACCACTGTGAGCTATTTGTAGTGAAATAAAAGACTCCTGAATAGAACATTACTTTTCTCAGAGAGCTTCACCTTGTTTCTCTCAACAGCGAATGTATGTATTTAAAAATGCATAAGCACTTTATATATTTCTCTTGTTTTTTACACCTGTCTGAGTCTACACCCTGTCAGTTAAAATATACAGTACATCATGTGAATCGAGTAAAACCAGCAAGTTCATTTTGATGCATAGTTCTTATCAGGATAGGTAGAACTAAATGAGGTCCAAAATGTAGTCTGCTATCTCTTTCGGCCAAAGCCCAGAAAAAATGAATTCAATTCTAAATTACTAACTCTAACACAGTGACCATTTAAAATGAAACAAATATTGTGTAAATCTTTAATGATCCCAGGATGACCATGTTTTTCTTTTCCTGTGATGTGAATGTAAGGCTGCTTCTTGGCAGATGATTTTCTTGCTTTTCATTTTCTATTTAATGTAATGAACTGCTAAGAGTTCAAAAGAAACTGTGAATGCCATGGTTTGTCACTCTTGACCAACCTTCACATCCTACCAAGTAACAAGTTACACTTAGGTTAATGTCATTGTTTAGTCATTTATGCAAGAGATCAGCAAGACTGATCTGGTATTAACAACATGCAGGGAAATACTGCATCTCAGCACTGCTTTCAAACATCCATAATGACTGTTGGGGAAATGATGGAATTCATATGTTGACTGTGGTCCACAAACCTTTTCACAGCATCACCTGCAGAAATGATACATCTGACACCATTTATTGTTAGAATTTGATACACATCTATATATTAATAGTGATAACCATAGTAGAAAGAAACCCAGAACAATTACTCTGTGCTGTATATAAAACAAAACATGCCCTGCTGTCAGTCGATTTCTGTTCTCCAGAACAGTTCTGTTTTCTAACTTTCCTCTGGCTCAAAACTATACAACTGATTCTGTCAACAAACTGTTTCTCTGAATCAGTTCCATTTAGTCACTGCTTACTACTGACAGATGCACAACAAGAAGGGTATATAGTGGAGCCACCTCAGTGACCCCCAGTGGTCACTTATAAAACATTTGTATACAGTCTACAGCCAACATTTTTACAGGAAAAGAAGCCCAGTGTGACAACCAATTTAAAATACAGACTAATATTATGTATGCCAGCTCCACTTGTTGTTGTTTTTGGATTAGCACTAGAGCTAGACCTGTATATGTAGCTATGAGACTTATTATTTGATTTTTTTATTGTTAAAAACAGTACTTTGAACAAAAATACCACTGATTATATCAGTTGCTGTGTTTTGTGGTAGATTTGTAGCTTGTGTGTGTTGCCAACGGGGAGTTGCAGAGTGCCCTTTGGTGGACAAGCTATGCAACGACAACACTGGTAACATGACTGAAGCACCTATTCCGATTTATCTATTATTAGCTCATATCAGCCGATAACATCAGCACGCGATTATCAGTGAGGCTCTAATTAGCACCACAGAATTGATTATGTGTATGTGCTCAGTTGATATCCTTTGAGCAAATCTGTGAACCCAAAATCTTTTCAGTTTCCTGAGCTCCTACAGACACAACAAATACATCTATTTTAAGTACATTGCCGTAAAAACATGTGCTACTTCTATCCAGATTCTTCTGTGTGAACTGAAGCACTGTGATAATTTATAATCTAGCGTACTGATCGTATTACTTTGTACCACAATACATTACACTGGCTTGTGTAAGCCCTATCTGTACATCTACATCTGTACATGTTCAAAGCTCTAAGTAGGCAGCACAGACTACTTGGCTCTAAATTGATTCTTTTGTTCACATCAATCCCCATCAGCATGAGGCTGAGCCAAAAAAGGATGAAGGGATGGAGAAATGGACAGATAGAGCATGAAGAGAGAAAGTTAGGGATTGGGAGAGATAATGAGGAGAGCAAAGTACCCTGTAGGATTAGCAAAAAGGGTGGATAATAGGGAGCAAGTGTGACCGCAGCCTATCAAGTGAGAGTGAAAAATAGGGGAAGGATTGGAAATGAGCGAATCATATGCTGTAACTTATCCTCCCAGTTCACCAGAGACCAAAGACACTTTGGTTTGTAGAAGCAGGAAGGCCAAGCTCCAGGTAGCCAAAGGGAGATGAGATGGTATTTTTTCATGGTTGACAGGGTCTTTGCTGTACCTAACTGGCCACAGTGGCCACCAGTCCTCTACACTGGTCCCAGCTTGGTGCTTTGTCAATGTGCTGTGACTAATCCAGGAGGGGTCCCGCATTTTCTCGCACCCTAATTAAAAGAGGATTAGATGGGATGGAGCTCTAGGCCACTCCAACATGCATAGCCACCGTCCCTTCACTTTCCCAGGATAATCACACTAACTGGAATTGCCTGGATTTTCTGTGCAGTTCACCACCTGAACTCAGTGAACGTGTCCGTCACTGACATGGTTGGTGCTGAGACTAAAGGGGCTTACAAATATGGGCACTATAGCAATTCCCCAACTGGTGTCTACATATGGTCTTTACACCCCAAATCTGCTTCATTTCCAATGTTGTATTTCATAACTTGTGATTGTAAGATTTAATTGTAACGGCTTATCTCCATACTTTTTTTTTTATCAGAATGTGTGCATGTGCTGTGGGGATATTAAGGTTAAGGTTAAACTTTATTGTCCCCAAATGAAAAATTTGGCCTGGGCACAGTGCATTGTTGCTTCATAAAAATAAAAATAAAAACATCACAAAAAACATTACACTTCACGAAAACCATCACAATACATCAACAAGAACTTGAGAAGCATTGAGACGGTGAAGTACTTTACAAGAGGAAAACATAAAAACAGAAGAAAATGAAAGCTGTTAACAACATGGTGCCATGGATTAAAGTGCAAGTGCTAGTGTGGTTATCGAACTGAAAGGGATTTCAATTATAGAGGCCTCTGTCTGCCTATTTTTATATTTGGAGCAATAGAAAAGGAGCATAACTGAGTTTAAGTACCTTATCCTTCCTCTAACCCCACTTTTATTCTATATACAAATTATGCTTCACGCACCAATTAATAAATCAGATCTGTTTCTATATTTTTCTGTTACATAAAAAGAATGTAAACTGAAGAAAACAATACAAACTGAACCAGTCACATAACTTGAGGATTGACTGAATAAACAGAAAAATCAACAAGCAAGCATGACACTATTAGTGTAACCCTTTGCCCAACGTAAAGACTTGTAGGCAACTAAACAGGGACCAGCCTTGTTGGAAGCCACCAGTGTTGGGCAAGTTACTCAGAAATTGTAATATATTACTAGTTACTTATTACTCCTTTAAAAAGTAATATTATTACTTTACTTATTACTGGGTGATAAAAGTAACTAGTTACGTTACTTTCCAGTGTTTCCCACAGAATGACGGGGAGGGGTTTGGACAGGTTTGTGCAGCAGTGTTCACGTGAGAGAGAGAAACAGCGAGCGAAGAGGTGCTGCATGAATATATGCTCCTCAATACAGCTCCTTAATCAAATATGATTTTAAACACACCTAGTAAAAAATTGAAAATCAATACAGTGTTGATAATTATCCAAATTATAGGCTAATTATGGGAAACACTTCTTTCACTACCACCCCCTTCACCCTCAAAGTTGTCTCTCCCGACTTTTTATCTAATATCATATCCATAACAGCAGCAAGGAGTATGGTATAGAGTATATAGCCTAGGCCTAACGTTTCTTAACACCACCGGCTGAAATGTAGAAATGTTCACGGTTGAAAGCTTTTCGCTGGTTTACACTAGACGACAATGTTCTTTGCATCCGACTGTGACACAATAATGGCAGTAGCTACTTACAGCGGTGGAAAGAACACCTCTCTCCCTTGTTCTACATTCTTCCTTTAGTTTTTGGCTATCAGCGGACGTGAACAACAAAGTCTGGTGCCTCTGAGCTGCCGCACAGTGGATTCAAGTCAAGGATGGTGCGTTCAGTAGCCTATAGTAACAGTGTTACTTGCATTAATAACTAGTAATAATATTAGTGTTTTAGGAAAGTATTAAGTTACACTACTTAGTTACTTTACAATAGCACGTTACTGCCTATCACTGGAAGCCACAAACAGCCTTCGAAGCCACTGGTCCCTATAGCTGGATTCTCATCCAGATGTTAGCGTCTTCATCTCTAACTGGGATTTTTTCATCTATGATTTGATAAATTAAAAGGAACTGTAAGGGGGGGGGAGCATTTTGTTAAAGGTTCGCAAAATTGCGAAATATATCCAAACTCACTGTGGTGTTATTTTTTTCATCAACACTGAAATTACAAAATAAACAAGATAAATGAGACAAACAATAATTGAAATCTATATTTCAGATTGATGACAGCAACACATCAGTCAACATTTGCGCCACTACCTCCAAGAAATGTCCTGCCCACAGTCATTCCCCTGACTACAGTGTTCATAATTAAGGGAGTCAGGAAGTTCTCTAAGCTCCATTTTATCTGTTGCCCTGGACATGTTGGCACCTCCTAACATAAAACAAACCTAACCTGAAGGGCAATGAGGCATCTCACGTCAACAACATTCCAAGCACAACTTTCTTCACCCATTAAAGTTCTTCCATTTGGACAGAAAGTTAGTTAAAAATGGTAATTAATGGGAGCTGCTTTCAGCTGTTAATTAATCCTGCCCTGTGTGGCCTACAAATAGCTAACTGAGATGAGCTAGATTAAAGTGCTGGCTACTTTAGATGCCAGCTGCCACAGAAAAGACAGCTTTATTCCCATGGCACCGTTGGTATCTTCATCTTTCAGATTCAGCTTTCATACACATTTGTTAGTTGAGTTTTTCAGTTCTCTTTATCCACGTAGCGAGTATAAAGAAATAGCCTACAAGATCTACATGGTCACCTTAAATATCTAGAAGTAGCCTACATTTATATAGCTGTTGTTCTTTGTTTGATGAATTGTGATGCTGAGGAAATATAGCCTACAATCTAGAAAAACGTACGGGCACCAGGATAGTGCCTCTTTAGGTTAAAATGAACTGTTTGTAAAGCTGGTGTATGTTTTGAAGGCTGAGCCGCGCCCACATCAACATGCCTGCAAACGGACTCCCTTCTGCGTCATAGCACCTACAAGTCAAGATTTAGGGAACATCTCTCCCGCATCAGCAGCCAGCGTGCAGCGACCCTATCACTCCAATAGACACGGTGCGACAACTGCTTGCGGTCACTATTAGATATTGTATTTGGCCTCCACTATGGATACCGACAACGAAGAAGTTACAATGAAAGAATCCAAAAGACGACAACGCCAGTCGGGTAAGATTGACCCTCGCTACCTTCATAAGTGTGCTATTTCGGGCAGCTTGGACACAGCTAACGTTAACGTTAACGTTAGCTGTGTCTATTTAACGGTAGCAAAGCGAAACTAAACACTAATGCCAAGTTATTTTACTTTTCTATTAACGATGCACAGTTCAGAAATGTGTGTTTACCTGGTGTGAATATATCAAACGTAGCGTTAGCAGTAGACGTTATTTAGCTCACGACAGTCGGGTAACGTTAACACAACCTAAAGCTAACGTTAATTGGCACAGCAAGCCAATGTTATTAACGTTAAGCGTTAGATAACGTAAGTTAACGGTAACGTTTCGGTCTTGACAGTGAATGTAACAACGTGAAACAAACCATACAACAGAATAAACGCTGGCTGTGTAATTAACTTAAGACACAATCGATTGTGCAGATGTGGGTTTTCTTTGAGACTGTGTTTATTGATAAACCGTAGACAGCGATATTGATACCCACTGTAGGCGGTAGCTAATTTCATAGCTGACATCCTGAAGTAACAGGTTAAAATGTTTTGAAGTAATGTGTTTAGGAATTGAACGCTGACCTAGCTAGCGGGTTGGTTTTGTCCTTAATCCCTGGGTGGGGTCAGTTTGTGAAGCCCTGGGGAAATCACAGTATTGATTATGTCAGTGATGCAGGGATGTAATGTTGCATCAGCAACCCTATAACAACCCCGGCCAATTACTGATATTATGGCTACTTCTTACCAGTACTTTAAATTACTTAATAAATTAACTATATACACCATGAGTCTGTTAGTTACTGACTATTTAGCTATGCCCAATGACTTTAACTGTGAGTCGTTCAATGGCGTTTTGACCTCTAACTTTGTCTGTAGGTTCAAGCAGACATGGTTTACATGATATTGAAGGTACGGATCTCATTGAATGGTTGCATGTCATTATCAGATTTTAACTGAGGTAAATGCTGTTGGTGGGGCCGATGATGACATAACAAATGCCTAACAGCAGCAGTGGTGTGTATGTGGGTGGAGGTGACATTAAACCTTCCTGACTAACTATACACATTTACAAAAAGTGGTTCAGAGATGGATGAAAGCTGCTCTGAGTCGCATCTGAAAGAATTGTGCTGTTTGCATAAGTATATTATATATAAATACATTCCCAATAAATGTATTTCAGTGCATGCATTTATCTTCTTTCCCCCAGCTTTGGAGAATGCAGACTCTGACATTGGCTTGTGTGGCTGGCTGCTGGTCGGTCTCTCCATTCTTCTCATGCTGGTTACTCTGCCCATCTCCATATGGATGTGCATTAAGGTCAGCTGCTGGTCAAATCCAGTGTTTATTTTCCACTTTACAAGCAAAGCAGGCTGGTGCAGTAGAGTAAGAGACTGAGGAAGGCCTACTGTGTTTATTAAGTGATTTGAAAATGCTATGGTTTGTACTGGAGACTCATCCCCTGTATTATACGTATTTATTTATCAGCCTTTATTAGCTGGTGAACCATTGTTTTTCAATTACTATATTAAAAAGTATCCTCAGAGAGCAGGTTAATTGCTCAGTGCTTTCAGAAAATGAAAATACTCATATGCATGTCATTTATGTGGTTTGTCCCCGTACACAGATTGTGAAGGAGTACGAGCGAGCCATTATCTTTCGCCTGGGGCGTATTTTGCGAGGAGGAGCCAAAGGTCCAGGTAAGAAAATGTTTTATGCACCAGCATATATTTTTTACTTCATCCAAGTGCTCAGGTCTTTTATTAAATTGTCTTTCAAACATTGTTCCAGTGTCCCCCTGGATTATTTTAGTCATCTTTATCACTTTCATCTCTTTGTTTTAGGGCTGAAGATTAATCGTTTTCATTTCAAAATTGCAATTTAAAAGAAAGTGATTAGCTAATTGTGAAGACAGCGATTAAAATGTAGCTTAATTATCCAGCGCATCTGACCCGTTTTAAACAGTCATGCAGTTACAAATTCATGGCGTTGTCATCCTTGTGTGACAGACCTGCTCGCCAATCACAAGCACCATGCGCCTCTTGTTATGGTCCTAACGTTACTCACCAATCAGAGCGGGTACAGGTCGTGTACATTTTACAACAAACGAAACTGGAGGAAAACGTGGGATAAAGGCGCCATCCATAGACTGTAGAGAGCTTAAGTCACTCACTCACGCTTCCAGCTCATAGGACCTTATTTTGGAAAAATTATGTATGGTAGTCAATGGCGAGAGACAACTTGTCTTTTTATCCCGTTAGAATTGAACCCTGCATTACACATATGATGTTGGTCAATTTAAAATAGAATTTTGCAAGTAAAGAAAGCCACATTTTATTGTAAAACAGTAAAGTTACATCTCGTTTTGTGTGAAATCGCTCAATGAACTACATCTCTCGTCTTGCACAATAACACCAACATGTTAGCGCGGTAAAGCTAGCTAACGTTCATTGCTTTCTTGCTACTAGCTAGATGTAGCTATGTTGCCCGCAGAAATATATCTCACCTGATGTGTTTAATCCAACGACTCCTGGCTCTTTTATCACATCATCCTCTCATGTAAGTGTTTTGATGTTAGCTTCAGTAACGTTAGCTTCAGTCATTGACAGAGAAAGTTACCTTTAACCTGTCTGATTTTGCTGACTTGTTCAGATTCTGTTGATTTGTTCAGTTGTCCTTGATTTTGTGCTTCTGCCATGGTTAAGTAGGCTACGTAGTTAAATTGTTTATTTTTTTGTCTGTTTTAACGGTGTTTATTGTTGATACACGATCGGGAGTCTGCACAGGGTGTTTTATTTTGAAAATCAACCGGATTCTCTATGCTGTTCTGTGTCTGACTTCCTACCTGGTTCATCTGCTCTGTGGTGCTTGACGCGGCTTCTGTCAAAAATAGACTTGCAGTGAATATTGAACTTCTTCGATTCGATTAGCAAATTTTTTTAATCACAATATTTGGTACAAAAATCGCAATAAGAGCCTTGCTGCTAGTTATGGGAAGAAATTCTTAATGGAAGAAACAATGGGAAGGATCACGCAGGGGGGGGGGGGGGCTTCCTGTATTTCCTACCCATTCCCTTCCTTTCTGCTGGTGGGCAGGATGACAAAATGGAAGTCAGTGTAACAAATTTAAAAATGGGAAAAATATCTAGGCCTAATAATAACAACAACAAGAGGATGTCCCACCTCAAAGTTCAACCAAGAGGCACATAGATGAGCACCAAGTTCACTGAGACCCTGTTTAGCTATACGTCTGGTAGTCCTTTTCTATGTGTGTCTGAATGCCTTAATCATTTTATTCTCAGTGATGCGACTTCTGTTTTGAAAGGCAGTGTGTGTGTGTGTATGTAAAAAACAAACAAAAAAAAAATACAGCCTCCCATGAGTAATAATTTGCATACATCTCATAACTCACTGTCTCTTTATCTTTTGATTTCTTGTTTTACGGGATCTAAAAACCAGGCAGTGTCCTCTCAAAATACTGAAATGTGACTCCTCAGAGTGCCAGGGGACCCTGTTTATGACAGAGTGGGGGTAATAATAGCTCATTGCCGGCAAACATCACATTCCTGAGTAGCTGGTGGAGCCAATGCCAAAGTTGAATTCAGCATTTGGGTTTTCCATAATCCCCCTTAAACTCACACTCATAATCTTACTCCCTCCCTATCTACAACAACTGTTATACGATAGTGACTTAGAACATTTCCC
The DNA here is from genome assembly GCF_021292245.1 of Micropterus dolomieu. Lineage (NCBI taxonomy): Eukaryota > Metazoa > Chordata > Actinopteri > Centrarchiformes > Centrarchidae > Micropterus > Micropterus dolomieu. Next base: position 23,211,203 of record NC_060162.1, on the reverse strand, counting down.
TGTATGTTTAGTTTGAAACAGGCTCATGGGGATAGTTTGTTATAATTTGAGAAAAGTTTGTGTTTATGGAACAGTGTGCATCTGTAGACACTGCTCTTCTGCCATGAGCTGTTTGAGATGAACAACCTTTTTTAGTTTTTCAGTTCATTTTCCACTGCATCATAAGATAGTTTACAGAGTCTGTATGAAAGCAACTGAGTCCTCTTTACTTCGTCTGAAAAGAGTTATACTTGTTGAGAATGCGGGAAATGTCCTGATGGAAACAGTGCAAGGAGACTGCTGTTCTTTTAATTTCCCCCTCCTGAACAGATGGCTGTTGTCTCACCATTTAAACACAAAATATCCTGACAGGAAATGCAGCCCACTGTAACTGGTGTTGCATTAATGTTTGCTAAATGATTGCACACCTAGCACATGTCTGTTTCACTCAAGCACATGCCTAGTATTGTTTAATACACTAATTCAATCATTGTGACTTGAAATGGGCTTATGAAAGCTGCAAATATTCACAGCTTTGCCTCGCTGTCAGCACAGCTGCAGTCTTATACAGAGAGCTTGACTTGGCCTCCTGCCTGAATTCTATTCATCCCGGTGTTTTCAAACATTTGTGAAGAAGCTTCCTCATAATTGTGTTTACCGCGGCTTTAGTCTTTGTTAAAACTATTTGCATTCGTGTGATTCCACAGGGCTGTTCTTCATCTTGCCGTGCACTGACAGCTTTATTAATGTGGACATGCGCACCATCACCTTCGACATCCCACCGCAAGAGGTATGACATGCACACTTTCAATTACATTAAACAAATACTTTGCCACATTCACAAAAAACAAAGGACATCAAATAATTGTGCAACGTTTTGGTACAGCCCACCAGTAAATGCACTACTTGGCAAACAAAACAATAAAAATCCTTTGATTGTTTTCATAGAACATTTTCCCCTTAACATCACTTAACAATTGCTTGTGTTCAATCACTTTCCTGCCCACCAGGTTTTGACCAAAGACTCCGTGACAGTCAGTGTTGATGGTGTGGTGTACTACCGGGTCCAGAATGCCACTCTGGCTGTGGCTAACATCACTAACGCAGATGCTGCCACCCGGCTGTTGGCCCAGACCACCCTGAGGAACGTCCTGGGTACCAAGAACCTGTCAGAGATCCTGTCCGACCGCGAAGAAATTGCACACAGTATGCAGGTAAATTATCAGGCATTGTGATTCAAAAACCACACGCTTGCACTAATATACTTTTTTTGTATTACCAGTTTGCACATAGTAGGGCTTCAGATTTGTTCAAAATTCACACTTTTGTTCAAACATGGGAAAAACTGAAAAATTCAAACTGTTCTGTGGTCTAATCGCCACACAGCGTTTGAAGTAGTTTGCCATGAAGTCCAGCAGGGGCTAAGGTAATAAATAAAAGGAAGGAGGACACCAGCTAGCAAAGCCACGCTGATCGGATAATCAAAACACCAACGCGTATTAATGCGTATAAGTATTCTCTGGCAAAATTACCAGCAAAGATAAGGCTGTTTGTTGACTTGTTTGTAAAAAGCAGTTGCCTTACTCTAGAACAACAACAAATCTGAGAACCCAAGTGAGGCAGCAGACATGCCAGAAACGAGTGGAGCTGCATGCTAGGAAGAGCTTAGTTCAAATCTTTATTGTCTCACATGAGGAAATGCAGCAGGGCAGCATAAATCACAAACATGAATGCTAAACGGTACACAGTAACAACACACTAAGACAATTGAAGATATTAAAAGTGCTGTACTATGTGCACAAATCAAAATAAAATAAAGGATGTATGGATGAGGATGTTTCTCATTTTTGGAAACTTGCATCTCAGAACCCGAGGAGGAGAGGATGGTTTGGATTAGATATGACGGATTAAGCTTTGCGTGTGATTTGAGTGCTATAAATGTTAGACAGAGGCAGTGGCTTCTCACCAGTGATTTTACTTACAAATCAGTGAGACAGTAAGGACTAATTTGGTGATGGAACTGTAAACCCATTAGGGGTCTGTCACATTTAACCTCCCTTCTTGCTCATTGCCTCAGTGTTCACATCAAAGCTCAATTTTAGTATAAGCAGTATAAGTCCCGAGGTACATGAAACTCGCTACAATTTCTACTTCTTTTCTTTTAACAAAGGCCTGGGAAGGTGGAGGTGATGTTTTGGAAATGTCTCAGGAAGTGATCGTCACACCACTGTGCAAAACCACTGACCACAGACCCCTGTGATGAGTCATTTCCATGAAGCAGACTGACAACAACAGTGTCATCTGCAAATGTAAGAATGTCCTTGTACTGACTTAAGTAAGTCCACAATCAATTTGTCAATATTGAAATCAAGATTAAAAACATAGCGTAGCAGTTTATCCGCCAAAATGTGAGGCTTAATTGCATTAAAGCTGAAGAAAAATTACTAAATTAAAGTCTCAGTGGACATTTGTGAGGATAACATCTGTGAGCTGTGTTGTTGTAAACATTGCAAAATGGAATTCATTATTAAATTAAAGCTGCACTGATGAATACTTTTACATAATAATAGATCAAATTTCTGTAATGTCAAAGGTGTCTTTCATGGTGACAAACCCGCAGAAAATAACTCTCAATCCCCCTCAACTGTTTAGCTAATTGTTTTACTTATCTGGCCTGCAAACTCTGCTCTCGTTAACCTAGTTTCAGGCAGAAAGTTGTAAAAAACAAACAAAACCCGCTGTATGCTAAAAGCGGTTAGGTGGTGAACAAAGTGAACCTTGTCAGAGAGCTTTAGAGCTAAAGGGAGCACATAAACGCATTACCCATTAGGGGTATGTCACATTTAACCTCCCTTCTTGCCTATTGCCTCAGTGTTCACATTAAAGCTCAATTTTTTTATCAGTACAAGTCTCAAGGTACATGTAGCTCATCTACACCCCAAACTAATCTGTCTTGCTAACATTACATTTTCATGATGCTGTGAGGCCAATCCTCCAGCTCTGCGCCATTGTCAATATGCAAACGTCCTGTGATTGTTATAAAAGAATATATAGTAAACATGCTGTTCTCGAGAGTGAAACTGAAAGGCTGGACTCCTGCAATAAAGCACACTAAGGCAGGCATTACGCAGAAAACATATAATGTAGTTTATAAAAATAAATTTAATGCAATAATATGAGACTCCAGTAACACAGTCTGACTCGTAGAGAAAACAGAATGGAGGATTACACTGCCACCTTGCTTGCTTAGAACCAGGTTTGGCTGTCCTCGGTGTCACAGTAAAACTAACAAACTGTAAACTAAGGAAAGCTTAAGAATCCTGTGTTCTGTGTAGAGCACAGCTGTTAGTTTGCCTTTCAGTTCAATTATTTATTTATTCATAAAATTTTTACTTCCAGTTTATGCTGAGCTTCTATAAATAATAAAATATTTATTTGTGACTCACACACAGTCAGAAGGTTTGTCAGCGATCAGTCGGTAGTTCATTAATGTCAGATGTACTGTATGTGCTCACTGTGCAATTTACATTGTCTTCGCACGGATACGGATAAAGCTGGAGACACCGGCTCGGTGTGTGGTTGAATATGTGTAATCATAAGTGATCTCTCTCTGGTTCAGTTGTCAGACTGCTATAATATTAGTATAATGTATTGATTGCTTAAATGGCCTGTGTACCAGCAGTGATACCTTTGCTGCTGTGTTAAGAGCCTTGATCAAATCAGTGTTCAACAGTTGTTGACAGCATACACATAAACACAGAGACCTTTTTATTGACAAATTCAACAAGCATGCAGCACAGAGCATAGCCTCGGACTTTAAATTTTTGTTTTCACAGTAGGAAGCTTTGTCTGATTTGATTAAGTACAGCAAGAACAAAGCTCCTCTCTCCAACACTGCCACTGTACTAAGTAGAGACCAATCTGTTTGTATGGCTACAAAGCTCCTAATGTGTCACTGTTGATGTGGAAATATCTTTCATGAAATACTTGATGAATAAAAGTGAAAATAAGCCGTGTGATGTGCTGCTTGCTCATCATTTAGTGCTCGTTATCCACAACATTATAATCGTAGGTGTCAAATGCATGCATTACTATGATGCTGGGAGTGGTTGCAGTTTTGCCACAGTGTCATGTCATTTTAGGATTGTGTGTTTAGTGTGAGTATGCTTTACATGCAGCTTCCATCATTTATATTTGATTAACCTTTTTATTTAATTTATTATATTTTATTTTACCGTTCACACCAACTGCGCTCTAAAAGTAATTTCTTTCCAGCAGAGAGAAACATGCACCCAGGTTGCGCTCCATCTGCTGGTCGATTTTTGGAAAATGCAACGATTTGTCTTTGATTTGTCTATTTAAATCTTGGTGAAAAAATATGTGCTGACAAATATGAATTTGCTTTTATCACCAAAAAAAACGTTGCAGTGATTGACATGTTGGCAGTTTCTGTCAAATGCTGTCAAAATAAGAGATTTCAGTAGAGGCCCCGGGAACTTTGGAAAACACGTTGCGCATTGTTGAACACTCGTCTCTCTGTCTTCTCAGTCCACTCTGGACGTCGCCACAGATGACTGGGGCATCAAGGTGGAGCGGGTTGAGATCAAAGACGTCAAGCTGCCCCTTCAGCTCCAGAGAGCCATGGCTGCTGAGGCTGAGGCCAGCCGCGAGGCCAGAGCCAAGGTAAGGTGGTTCTGCGTAGTAGGAGATCCTCTCACACCTCACAATGTTCCTATAACTTTTCAGCTCCACATTCAGACACCCCTCACTCCCTGCCTTGTTCATTCACTTCTCTCTCCTCCTGTGCTTTCTTCACAAGGTGATCGCAGCTGAGGGAGAGATGAACGCGTCGCGGGCCCTGAAGGAGGCCTCCCTGGTGATTGCAGAGTCTCCGTCAGCCCTGCAGCTGCGTTACCTTCAGACCCTCAACACCATCGCCGCCGAGAAGAACTCCACCATCATTTTCCCGCTGCCGCTGGAGATGATGCAGGGGTTCATCAAACGCTGAGGGGAGGGGGGAGTCTCAAAACACATAGTCCACACAACCTGCATCACTTACACTCACACACATTCATAATCTAAAAAAAAGAAAACTCCAACAACTAACTAATCATTTTCTAACAACTGGATCTTTGGTTACTTCATTCCAAATTGCCGTTTGGTTGTAAAAATATTCTTTAAGATTAATCAGACAGCTTAAGTAGACACACGGTTGCGTTGCTGTCTTTTTGGCCGAACAGCCAATCAGAACAGCACTGTCATCTGCTGCCTATACAGCATGCTCAGTCAGTGAAACAGCTGTAGAGGAGGGTCAGCTAGAGCCCAAAGCAAAAACTGCAGCAGGCAGCTTGGTGTGTCCGCCAAGAACTGACCACTGACTGAATTCATTTTGGTAAAGTGAGAACAGCTGCAGTGCAGCAGGTGGTTTAGCTTTAATCCTGCAGTTTTATTTATTTACATTTCTATATGCTACAAATGTAGACAGCAGGCAGGGTTCTCGGACTGTCAAAAAGAATAGAAGTAGAAGCCCAAACCACGTCATCTGTTTTACAGACATTTTAAAGGACAGTGCCTGCTGGATATGTGGCCTTACAGTTGTGTGTGCGCGCGCACACACACACACACACACACAGATAAATAAATAAATACTTATTGGATATCTAATATTGTGGTGCTATTGCAACCACTGCCAGCATCATAGTGCTGCGATCAAGTTGTACCTAAAATTATGATAACTTTAGACGTTAGCTGTGCCATTGCATGTTTTCACAGAATTTTTGGTCAGAACTCATTCCAACCTCAGCATTAAACTTAAATTGTAAACTTGATGGTTCATATACCACGACATACAGTATATGTTCTACTGTACTTAACCTGCTCCACTCTGGTTCTTCACCTTCATCGGAAGAGAGTAAGAAAGAAACGCAAGCAATTTACTGAAATTGCCATATATTTTAGTGATGGGAGTCTCTAGGCACCTGACGATTCAATTCCGATGGATTGGAGGGCTACAAATCCATGATTAAATGGTTATCAATGCTTCTTGATACATCAAAATATTTGATTTCTAAACTTGATTTATTTTTTGCTCATGTGTGACTACTTGCTACTTTTAAAGATTAGGTATTATGCTAATTTTCAGGTTCAAAATCTTATTTAGGGGTTGTACCAGAACAGGACCAATAAAATACTACTACAGGGCTACTTCCTGTCGGCACCAGCGTCTACTGCTCATGATCGTGCAGCATAACCATGGTTTAATGACGTAGAGCAACGGCAGAAATACCTTAATTCTGGTAGCACCACCAAAAAGTCAGCCCACCTGTCAAACACCAATGCAGTGTCACTCATGGCCAAATAGTTATTTTTAGATTGCCAAGAGTTTATAATCTAAGCAATACGGCTACATCTCTCATGTGCGACAGACTGTCACAGGGTTTTGACGTCATTTTTGGGCATGTAACCCTCCATGCAGGCTTTGGTCGGCTTCACTTAACTCTGGTTTACCCCCTTGGCAGTTCCTAGTTAAGGACTACTAGCAGTCAGAAGCAGAGAAGGGCGGGTCAGTGAGAAGGTAAACACTGCTTCGGTTCAGCTTAATATCCTCTTACCAGCTTAGCAACTTAGACTGAAGCAAGAGTTTCAATGTGGTGAGTTAATAATCTGTAACAAAAGTATTTTTCATCCATAGCATTTTAACTGAGCTCTGTCTCTACATCACAGTAACAACTTTATGTCCACTGACTGCCTGGAGGGTAGCTAGTGTTTGGAAGGGAGAGGAGAGGTGTGTGCTGCAGCTCAGTGTTTTTCCACTGGTGTTTTTGAGGATGTGTCGGACTAGCTGCTTGGCGAGTGTTATATGAGGCGCATTTAGCTTCCATCCCTGTGACGTCACAGCGAAGCGGCTGGACTACAAACGAGCTGTTTTCAGGCAGTTCAGAGCAGAGTTTTCTGTGGGAGATGGGAACACTCTTTGGGCTTTTTCACTTTGCAAACCTATTACATGCACAAAAAAGATATATAACTCAATAAAGGAGAGGGGAAAAAGGGCAAAAAGCATAAAACCACCTCTTTAAATGAGCCGATTTGTACCAATCCATAATTAAAATATAAAGATGAATTAACTTTATCGTTTAGACAACTTGCATTAGGGGTGTAAATGCAGAATTTGTTTATTTATTTTCAAAAATGTAAACATTCAATGGGTGGCCACAATAATATTTCTGCGGATGACTTCACTTTTCTACATTGAGACAAAATTCAAGAGCGAATCGCGATGCATCTAAAACTCAAATTGCTTCAACCCCGACGCCTAGTTAATATGGTGTATAAACATACTGACGATGAATCCATGCAAAAGCTGCAATGATTGATTTGGTTTGCTTTATCACAATACTGAGCCAGCACGAGAGGTAGGCAGCAATCCTAAAAGAGCCCCTTCAGAGAGTAGGAATTGGCCAGAGTGACATACAAGTAATAATACATAAACACACACACACCTTTTCTCCGGTTGCCAATACTTTTGTCTAAACTAAAACTTGGCTGAGACGTTGACAGTCAGACTGAAACGCTGGATGTTACTTGTACATGTTTACAGTACACTTTCTATTCATACACAGTACATGTTGTATTTACAAGGGTGGACAAAATATTAGGAGCACCTCAGATTACCATAGCGTGGACCCTCTGACAAACAAAGTGAACATTATCAGCTACACAGGTCGTATTGGTGGGTGGTGATGGCGCAATAGATAAGACTATGCCTTTGGTGTGATAGACCTAGTTCAATCCACCAATGTGTCCCTGAGCAAGACAGTTAACCCCTAGTTGCTCCAGAGGCGTGCGACCTCTGACATGTATAGCAATTTTAAGTTGCTTTGGATAAAAGCATCAGCTAAATGAGTAAACGTATTGTGTATCTTGTACGGCTGTTGGTTGCATTTTGTCCACCCCCCGGCTGGCTTCACTGCTTAGGAGAAACCGGGACTGTTAGAAAGAACCTTAACGCAAATCTTTTCAGCCAAAAGCCTTAACTTACTGCCATCAGTTCATTTAATATCACATTTCTATGCACTTCCCAATGAAAAAAAAAAACTAAAGATTTTGTTTACCTATTTTTTTTAAACAACAGTATTTTATCACACAGACTCTTTCTGGGTGTAAACGAACAAGCCAAATAGTTACAACTCTTTGTATCTATCTTACAACTGACATGTAGTTCTATATATTTTTCTCCTTTTGACATATGAAGGACATGTAAGTGTTGATAAATATACATTACAGTATCTGGTGAATGTCTGACTTAGCAGTGTTACTGTTTGTGTTTGTGTGTATGTGTGTGTTTATATATACACACACATTCTGTATATATAATCACAGTCCTGTAAAGTTTAAAGTATTGCTGTGGCTTTTCTTTTGTTATTGAGTTCAAAGGCTACTACTTCTGTTTATTTCAGTTATTGCTGTTGACCCATGGTGAGTAAACTTGACTTTAACAGATACTTTGTTATAGAAGAAAGGAGAGGCTTTGACATATGTACACCCACAGCACAACCACATTATGATGATGAGCTCCGAGCAGCTACTCTGTGAGGTTTTCACCAGTAATTTGTGGTTGTTGTGTATAGTCAACTTTCACAGGCAGTATTTGTGTTCAGAGAACATACTTTGTCAAGCTCACTTCTCTTATCATTTTGCTTTCACGCAAAGGACAAACCCTGCTCATTAAACTGAAGAAATAATTTCTGTTTCTGTCTTGTAAAACTCATTGTCATATTATTTTTATATTACATTTTATTCAGAATTTTAGTTTTTGCAGCTAGCAATATTTTTTGTACAGTTTGCTAATGTTTGATATGGGTTTATCTTGAATATAATAGCCTATGTATGAGGACTTTAAATAAAGACGCTATCAAAAAGTATTTCTTTGGATCTAATTCTTTTCAGATCAATGTTTGTAAAAGCAGAGACATAAAACACTTAAACGTTTCATTTGGTTTTATTTAAATGATAACAAGGCTGAGGAAAACCTTTAGAACGTGTCACAGAAGGTGTAACTGGTTTCTAAAGCAGCAAAGCGTCCGTTTCCAATTTAAAGTTGGCCACTGCACAAACACAAAAGCATCCAGGGCATGAATCTGTGGCATTTCAAAAAACAAAACAATAAATATAGGAGTGTCTAAACTGAAGGTACAAACAACTTGCTTTTAAAGGCATCCTTAAACTGGGACAGTACCTTTTTAAAAAAGCAGGAGTACTGTAAAGGAAAGCATATTAAGGCATTGGTAGTATTGCGAGAGATTAAGAGGTGTTTTCTTGGCAGTGAGTTTTCCAAGGTTGCAGCACACCAAGGCTTTAAACTGTCTTGCTATGTGTTTGTTGCCATTACATTTCACTAGTCAACACGTTTTAGTCTCAAAATAGGACACAAATGAAAAAAATGGCTTCAATAAAAGTCCTAGTATCTGACTACTTAGTGCAAAACTCTACTAATGTTAAAGCTCTATTCCTATTGGCTGGATTTATAACGGGTATAAAGGGATCCCTGTAGCATGTGAGACAAAGTGAATTAAAACACAGCTTCGCCGACCTGTATCCCTTTAAAACACAACTAAGTGTAAAAAAAAAAAAATTAAAAATTAACTCCTCATTTTCAGGGTGTATTGGCAGCTAAAAAAGTCTTATGATTGCAGCGCAGTGCTTGCGGCGGTGCAGCGAGGTCAAATAGGGAGGGACGTAGATCTCACATGGCCAGTTCAGCCATAGCACGCTGCAGGGGGTCGCTGGTCCAGTAGTCGTGGTCCCAGCCCAGGAACCAACCAGTAAAGGTGGGCGGCTCGTGGCCCTGCTTGATCTTCACGATGGGTGTGCGGGGGTCTCTGTTGGCTGGATCTGTCTCGATGTAACGAACCGCTGAGGAAGATAAGAAAAACTTGAATTAGTGCTAGTCATAGCACACTTAAAAACAGAAAAGAGTTATTTAACACCAGGCTGAAAATCTGTGTTTTGTTGCCTTCACCGAAACAAGGTGTGGTCCGAAAAGTGTTTTATTGCACCTGTAACCACACCCAGCAATGGGTCCTGTAGTACACCTGTATATCACTACAGCAAAGTGAGAAGTTAAACCACTGGAGGTCAGCAAAGATGAGGTTTTCAGGGGTTGTTAAGTTACGCTTTAAAAAAAGATTGTCAGATCACTTACCCTGAAAAAAAGTTTAATAATCTAATACACATATGGTGCTTGAGAAGATTATCTTTAGTGATAATTATCTGTCTCTCTCTGAGCTTTTTTCACCCCAGATGTTCTTACCAGACGACACTGCTTCAGTTTTCTCTTCCTCCTGGGCTTCATTTCCGAGCCAGACAAACACCTGAAAATGGGAAAGTGTTATGCTTATTTGTTCCTTTCATTGCAGCGACTCTGCTTGGTGTCTGTGTAGTGGGGCTGAATCAGTCAAATCCCTGGTTTCTTTACCTGCTCCCAGGTGTCGAGGATCATGACATCATCGGTGGCGAGGTCGTCTTGGGTTATCTCCCCGGGTACCTCCTCAATCTGAAAGGAAGAGAGGGATTGAGTGGAGCTGTGTTGATGTACTGTGTGCACCAAAGACTGTGGAGCGTTCAGTCCAGGTACATGTGCTTTCTATTCAGTCTTTTTTTCCTGGTGAAAGCGTTAACTGTGACATCTGGGGATTATCCAAAGTAACTGGTACATTATTTCTGGAAAGGCAAGTTATTAGTAAGTACCAGGTCTCAGCAGTGCATTCCTCAAACGCTTACTATCCGCAAGGGCATTTACGTTCTGTGAAATGACCCTTTAAAACAAGCTCAAACCAAAGACTTACAATGAAGTTTCCAGTCTTGTTGGAGCAGGCGAAGAGTCTGGGTGGATGAGCGTCCATCTTGTCCTTGAGTCTGGTAGAAGTCCGATATTCTGTTTTTCCTCCCAGAGCGCCCCAGAACTCATCTGTGAAGACGTCAGACACACTTTAAGTTATTGTGGTTTTATGTATTGAATCATAAAATGCTGAAAAGCTCCACAGAGCTGCAGAGTTGATGGTAGTTCTCTGTGGGTTTGTCACTATGTGCAGTTCCTTTTGCATTACCATTGCTGATGTAGGAAATATTGATTAATGTAGCTTTAAATAAGAAACAAGATTTGCTGTTTTTTAATTAATATGAATTTTCACTCACAATGTGTTAAATACCTAATAGCTGTTGAAGGTAACTTTCGCTTACCCAGTGACAAATTATCAGCTTAAGCTCACAGAAATAAAATGTTGAATTTCTGTTTTGTTGTCTTTAGCAGCCCTGAACTGAGGCCAGCCCTTAAAAGCAGGGTGTTTATAAAAAATGGAAGCTGTTGTGTTTTAGCCTGAGGTTTTCTATCTGCTAGCAGAGAACCCAGAGAACTCTTTTTGGGCTTTAAAATCAAATCACAAGATTACTGAAAACATCTAAAAGGGGTGATGCAACCAAGTCTTCTTTTGTTTTAATATAGATGAGCGCAAGCACTTACTTTCGCTGAAATACAAAAAGAAAACTATTTAGCTTCACATTCACAAACGCTGTTTCAACAGCTTGGCCACAGTTTGTAGCAGACACAGATACAATTCTTAGTATGTTAACTTGTACGGGGTTTCACTTTGACTTTGTTATTCTGTGTTTCTCACCAGTCTCTCCTCCCTGAGGCAGCTCAGAAGCAGACACTCCCAGGATGTCACACAGCTGCTGAGCTCCCTGCTTCTCCGTGTCACTGGCACCAACCCCCACCCACAGGAAGGAGCCTCCGGGGGTCACCAGAATAAAGGCATCGTTGGAGTTCAGGTTGGATGACACAGGGTCAAGCTGCATGGACGCAGAGGTATTGCAGGTTAACTTGAGCAGTTCTGCTACTTAAGTGCTACCGTTTGTTTCGAGATATCTGGCATTTCCAATTTAATACTCAGTCAACTTTGACCAATGTACAGAAACAAATACATTTTTGTTTAAATTTCTGGCACTCCTCAAAAGACTATAGAGGACTTGGTTCACTTCATTCTGCCTAACTTTTAGTAGTAGGCAGCAACCAGACCTTATTGTGGATGACAGTTGGATGGTAAAGCTACAATAAGTTCTTTTACAGGTCGCTAAATTGGTAACCACAATGAAATATCCACAATTAAACTCATTCCCTAGCCAAAAAGTTACAACTGAACACTGAACTGAACAGGCCATTAATATATAGTTTCATTTAAAAACAAGGGGGGGAAAATGGTCATTAATTTATTAAAACAGCTGTGCACTGGACTTTTAGCAAACAGTGTAACCGGAGGAGATGTTGGGAACTATTTTCAGAAGCGGATTAATACAGATTTGGTACCGTAGTGAGTATTCCCAGCAGGACGGTGTGATTGAATCAAAGCAAACTACCGTGGCAGTGTTCTTTATAATGAAGAAACATGTCAGCCAGCAACACTGTGGTGCACTGATGTGTTTCAATAGTTTTTGGACTACAGTGAAGCTCAATGGCACATGTCAGACTTTAGATAGACAGACAATACTTATGAGTGGGGGCCAATTCATTGTTGGTTTTGGTCTTTTCATGGGATTTGTTGACAGTGAGAAAAATATAATATACCACCATACATATCCTTTAAAATCACCTCTTGCAGTGGTAAAGTTAAAAAGTGAATGATGCTGTGTTCCCTTACCTCCACAGCGCGGGTACATCCTGCTGAGTTGGAGCGCACCTGGAAGAGTCGAGTCTCCGCAGGAGCGGACTGACCTCCTTCTCTGGACGTTCCTCCCTTGTACACCACCATGGGCTGTCCTCCAAACAGACTCATCAGATGGGCCGGCTCTTTCCCCTGCACCACCCTCACCTGGTATACAAACCGCAAACAAACATTAAAACTTGGGAATGATAAGATCGGTTGTTACAGTTAAAGCTGTGGCAAAGTACCTCATGCAATTTTAAACGTTTGTGAATTCTCTCAAGGTGGTGCAACCTAATTACGTTAAACAGATTGGGCCTTGTCGTCAAATATGCATTAACACATCTTGCTGCAATCACCAAGTACAGACACAAGATGGCAGCATGGAGCTGAGCCACATGTTCACCGTCTGTGGTGGGTGTCAAGGTTTGTGAAATAAATGCACAGTGATGACGCAGGTCATGGCTAAAGGTATTAGGAATCTCTTTGGTCTGCAGCTTTTGTCAGAAATGTTTATGGCTGTCAGATGGTGCAAGCATGTCTTCTCTTGAATCAGTCTTCCCAGCAAGACTGTCAGACCAGAGAAAAAGTATATGTAAGCTAAATACACAAAAGGGACTTCTCCCTTCTCCTCCCACACATTGAGAGATCCATTTCTAATGTGCTTTTAACGTAAGTGATGGGAGGAAAAATCCACAGTCCTCCTTCTGTATAAAAATACATTCCAAAGTTCAAATAAAGTAAATATGAGACTTCAGCTGTTTCAGTTAGAAATATGAGTATCTTCTTTTTAGTGCAAAATCCTGTCTCTCCTTTAGTACACACACAGAGTCATGCCACAGCACTCCAACAACATAAACACGAAGGTTGCACATGCAGGGTGCAAGACACACCTGAGGAGAGAAGTGCGAATGCAGAACACGGAAATGAATGGAGACTCACACGAGTACAGAACCAGGGCTCACTCTAAACAACTCAAGAGTTTACAGACTTGACGTTGTTTTATGATCCCCACAGATATTTCCAAACTCAAACATTAGCACCCACTGACGCGTTAGGTCGTCATGATGTTGTTCTAACAGCAGAGTTTGGAAACAGGGCTGTTATTTATGTGGAGCAGACCAGAGTTGGCGACAGAGGAGGAGGGGACCTCCCATTAACATCCACATCGGAATGTCCTGTTTGTGCTTGACCGAGATCGTTTCACTGTAAATTCACTTTAACGCCTTATCACACTCGCTAAGTGTTACAGGTGCCAGAAAAATGAAGATAGCGGCTCCCTTCAAAAATCAAGATTCACATTCATCTGGAATGTGAGAAGGGAAGAAATTTTTTTGTCACTGGCTCTGGACAAAATCATACAAGTCATTTTGAGAGGATGAGGAGCAGGGAAGGGAGGGAAAATACCTGAGTGGTTACAGGAGCACCAACAACCTGAAGAAACAGAAAAGGTCGGAAACCAAGGAGGACAGAAGCAGCAGCGGGGAAACCATTAAGGGAGAGGAGAGTGAAAGGATGTAAAGGTCAGGGAGAAGGTGACTGCGCTGAGTGAGCTAGAGGAGAGAGACTTTAATGACTGAATGATAAGATGGATATAAGCCACTCATAGCCACTAAAGGAACAGTGTGTTTTACCTGCACAGGACCACCGCCAAGCTCATCATCCAGCTGGGTGCCAAGGATCGCAGAGGCCCCAATTTCATCCCGGGTGGAGTCCGATCCTTGCCTGGGAGACAATTACAGTGCATTATCATTACACTGAACATAAGGAGAAGCACGGACTGGGTACGTGCTCACAAAGCAATTCCATACCCCACTAATTTGAACTGAAATTGGAAAACATTTGCCTTCTATGTTCTTTTAAAAAAGTTCAAGGCACTTAACTTTAACACGTGGTGTTGCTAAACCAGTATAAACGATTGCTAAATTTGATTGTAATTGTTTTACAGACTTCTGAATTTGCTGTGTTCCTCAGAGCTCTAATATGCGTGCTATTTCAACTTTCAGAACGTCTCAATTTCTCTTTTAAAAAAAGGTAAAACAAAGGTTTGTAATTAAAAAGAAACCAAGGTCTAAATTGCATTAGCAGTAAATATTAAGTACAAATCGACTACATCAAACGACCAGTCACTGAAAACGTGATGTAGTTAAAGTATAAGACATTACCAAATGTAAAAACTAAACTGCGTGTGACGTCAAAGCGTTAGCCTCTAGTATTCTCACCACATGTAGATAATGTGTCCCTGACGTCCTCCGTGGCGGTAGTTGTAAAGGATGATGTAGCTGTCTCCACCGTAGAACTGTCCGTAAGTGGACGGGTCCACCAGCACCTTGTCGGATCCCTCAATACGCCAGATCTGTCAAGAAAATAATAAAGAATTTCTCAGTGAGAAAATATTGGGACTATTTACTATGCTATTTCATGTTTTGTCCCCTTTACTACAAGTTACAAAGCTATTACATTACATAACATGTACAGTATAATGCAATGTAATGATTCTCCACAACAGGAAGCTATTTGGTAATTGTTCTGTAAATGGAAAACATCCCATGCATACAGGATGGGAAAGTAATAGCAGCAGCAACTAAGAGTGTTTTCCCTTCCTCCCAGGTAGCCGTTGCTTTACATGAATTTCTGTACTTTTGAAAATAAACTTTGTGGAGATTATCAGTGGTGCAAAGTGGGTGCCCCACGAAAGCCTCAGGTCATCAAGGTAGTACTAAAAAACCTCTCGGAGACAGAATCAAACACTGACAATCAGTCCACTCTCACCTGTTTCTCTCCTGTGCCGTCATCCACCATGCCGTGCTGAGCGGCCATGGCGGGGGAGTCGTGCAGACCGGCGGCGTCAAAGGGCACCTTCTCGATCTTGGCGATGCTGTTAGCGATGTAGGCCACGCCCAGGCCCTCTGTCTGATCTCTGTCCCGCCAGTCTTTGAAGAACTGTTTGAAGAGCGGCGTCTCGCCCATCTCTGGCAGGATCTGGACCTGAGTTTGTTTGGGGTACCCCATCTTCTTGATGAACTCGTCGGCTGCTTTCATTGCTTCCTTTCGCTCGTCCATGTTGGCGTCTTTGCCTGTGAGCAAGAGAAAAGATAGCTGAGGTGAGGATTATTAAATTGTAATGTCATTATTAAATAATTATACATACTAACTAAAGAAATAGTGATATTAAAATTTTCATTTTGGAATTGTCTACAAGAATTGTTTCTGAGTTGTATGGTGAGCTAACTGTGGGAGTGACTCATAGACTTTCATGTCTGTACACTAAATACAAAGCAGCAGCCAGTTAGCTTAGAGGACAAGCTGGCAGGAGACCTCAAGGTGGCCTTTAGACTGCAGAAAGTCACAAGCTAAGAAATGGACATAACCCTTCGTAAAACCACAAAGTGTGTTGGTTTTTGTATAGATTTAACCTACATAAAACATTTTAATTAGTGAGCTTTAGAGGTTTTTTACCTTTTGACAGAGCCAGGCTAGCTGTTTCCCCCTTTGCACTAAGCTATGCTAAGCCAAACATCTCCTGGCTCTAGCTTCATATTTAGCGTACAGACATGAAAGTTATCCTTCATTCAGTCCTTCTCATCTAACTCTCAGAAAGAAAGCAAAGAAGAGCATTCCCCAGAATCTTATTATTCCTTTAATTTACCTTAAATATCACTGTAGTAGAACCTCTTGCTAAACATATGGGGAATCCACCGCATCACCCTGCACTGACCTTTCCAGACAAAGATCTTGCCATCGGAGCCGTGGTCCAGAATGAAGCAGTCGCCGGACTCCAGGGCGCTCTGGGTGAACGGGTTCTCTGCTGCCACCAGGGCGATGGTCATGCCTCCGCTGGCATTGGACACCTGCAGGAGGGAAAAAAAGGAAGAGAAACGTTGATTAGAGGCAGGAAGTGTCACTTCCTCCTCCTGGGTCTTTCAATCTAGGATATACGAGCTGCCATATAATCAACTCTATTACAGACAAATTCTCACTTAAAAGTACCCAGATATTTCAGAAGGAGATCGGTTTATCATGTGTATTTTAAGAACTCAAAAGTTATGTTTGCTGCTCCCAGAAGACACTGATTACCGAGTTAAAAGTAAAAAAGTTCTTCTTGCAGCAAACACAGTTCAAAAAATCTTGTCATCACAAGAGATATTAAAGAGAAAACCACAGTCTGCGTGTCTGGGGTGTTCCCACTTCTCTCACCTTGTATAGTTTGGCCCTCTTCCTGTTGGAAGCATCAGCTTTGATGTCATCAGCGTCTCCGAGAGGCAGATCTGGTTTAGGACCCAATACCTGGGGACAGGAGTAGCGGTTTTAACGCACATGTCCATTTAGGACTTCATCCGTTCTCACCATGCACTGATCTTACCTCTATCATCTTCTCTCTCTCCACCCCCTCGTCACAGACATAGACTCGGGCCCTCCCACTGCGCTCGTTGTCCCGGATACCCTTGGCGACCTGAGTAGCCTTCAGCTTCTCAAAGCGGTTGCTCTGGGAGCCGCACCACTGGTAAATCTCCTGTACAGCAAGAAGAGGAGCAGTTTGCAAAGTAGGTAAATAAAAGCCTGAAGGTGGAACTAGCATTTTGTTTGACAAAAATTAAGACCAACGAATGGATGTTAAAAAAAAAAAAAAAGTAAATATAACATCATAATATTTTGATTATCTAATATTGGTTTGCTTCATCTGCTCAGTCTGACTCACATTTCCCAGGTCCAGGATGAAACAGTCTCCCTGGTTGAAGCTGTCCCAGCTGACTGCCACCTCTGTTGCCCGGACAACACGCCGACCTTTGACCTGGAGAACCCGCTGCACAACCACCTCGTTAGTGACAACATGCTTGAACCCAGACGCCACGCCCCCTTTCTGGAAGACAAGAGTTGCATTTCAAAAATCATGTTTTTTTTTTTTTTTTTTAAGGACAATGGAAAACAATGACAAAATAATGCAGTCATAACAGACCGATCGTCTATTTTACAGATGCAAAATGCAGTTTATGGTTTAAAATATGATGAAATATAACAGCAGAAATCCCACCTCTCATATAACATGCATCTTTTTCTTTGTACATAGATGTTTTGCAGCTATAAACATGACATCTCACCATGTATTTTATTCCAGACTTGAAGTAGCCAAGAAAGGTTTTGGACTCGTGTCCCTGGACCTCACGGTACTGGATGGGTTTTCCCCCCAGGAAGTCATCCATTTGTACTGTAAAGATTGCTGCCGAGCCGCTCTCATCCTGGGTGCATAAATCACCTGCAAGAGAAGCACCGCCGATGTGTTCCATATTAACCTTAGTGCCTATTTTATCTCAGCAGTCATCCTGTACAAACGTACAACTACGCAGAGAGCCATATTTTGTTTGACCAATTCACTCACTGAGGACTCAGTGAGTGAATATTGAGATCAATATGTGGGAGCAGCAGGGGGTCAGATCACAGCAGACACGTTCATACAAGCAACATTATTCTATTTTTGGTCACACACAGTAGTTCAGCAGCTAGTGGGAGGATTACATCAGATCCTGTTTATTGGTAAATGCTGTTTCCGTGATCAATCCAAGCTGACTAAAAGCACATGAAATCAATAAAAATAAAAACACATGGCTAAGCTTTTCGCTGTCCTGTTTGTTTTAAGCTAATCCTAAAAATTACCCAGTCAGATACCCCCTCCTCTATCAATACTCATCTACAGGACTAATTTTCAGGTTTTGGCTGATCCGAATACCATGTCACATTGATGTCTCTGTCCAGTGAAAACCATCTATGAGGACACGGCTGAAAGATTAAATCCACTTTAATGAAAAATAAAATAAAAAACCCTCAAACGTGTAGTTTTACCTTTGATAACATTTTGCAGATAAGATGTTATTTCAACTAAGTCCTATTTTGAATCCAGAACTTTAACTTGTATGTTTACAATGTTGTATTGCTGCTTTAACTTCTGCATCTGAATACTTAGTCCACCGCTATCAATATAATTGTTTCTGTATGCTGGATGGTGGTGCAAAATGGTCTAGACAACATCACAAAAACATATGTACCTTATGAGGTTTTGGATCACTGAAAAAATGTCAGCTCCTTATGTAGTTCCTTGTAAGGCATTCAAGTCTCATAAGCTGATACCAATTTACAAAGCATGTCTATTCTACGCTCCTAAAAGGAAGTCAGGCCCTTCAGATTTTAGATCTGAAGTAAGCAGGATGAGACGCAGCAGAAATATAAAACGCAACAGCAGAAGCGGAGGAAACACCGCCTGTAAACACACCGCGTCAATTAAAGTGCTTTTGTCGACTGGTTTATCTCTCCTCATCCTTCCAGATTCAATACGTCACACGCAAATTGTCAAGTGAAAATACTTTCCAGGAGCACAGATATAGATCCTCATCTGCTTTGCAAGTCAAATAGGACTGTGACTGCACCGGTGATCTGTTCTTCTGTGTTTGGTCACATGTCCATGGAAACATCCACACAAACAAAAAAGCAAAATGGATGCAGAAATGTTTGTCTCTTGTTGCTTTAAAAATGTGTTGAATTAAATTTAAATGTAAATCCATTATGCTGCCTTTAAGAAGAATTTGTTTTTGTTTTCCTATGCATCAACATTTGAATATGGTGCCTTTAAACTATATACTTATTTGGTCTGTCTAAGATTATCACTATCACACGTTTTATTTTATTGTTTTGCGGGAGGGGCTGCACATTCAAGAAGTGCTGGATGACTGATGATTAAATTGATTTCCTGTTTACTTTGACACACACAATGTTAAATTAACCTTTCAGAGATCTTGTGCACACAGTTTATTTGATTTTACACAAAAAAAAAAACCATCACAAAGAAGGAAAATGTCCCCGCATTTTTAAAAGCAATGGACATACTTTAAAGCAAATCTTCCATGTACCGCTGCTTATTTCTCTGTAAAAACACACCATCCATCTCACTGCACTCACCCAGCCAGTAGTGGAGGTCGTACTGCAGGTTCCCGGAGCGTTGTTTAATAGTGTTGAGGATGAGGTAGGCGTCTCCGGTGTAAAATCCGCCATACAGATTCTCGGGAACAGGCACCAGGTCAAAATTCTCCACCCTCCACACCTGGAGGCCCGACTTCTTTCCGGCTCGCTCAAACTCTGGGTGTTGCGCTGCCATCCTGCCTGCAGGAAAATCACACACCTGAGATTTAGTGCGTTTCTACACTGCAGGTCTAAACATACAGGTGAGTTCCAGTGGCAACAAGCTGTGGTCTAACACTCCCGAACAGTGTTCAAACTCTGCAGCGAGAGTCATAGAGCTTTGTAATAACTTTACAGTGTGACTGGGACTCCCTAGTTGTGAGACGTTTGCTCTGGAAAACATAAAGCCGCGCCTCTTAAGGCTGCGTTGTTGTCATGGACACAGATAAAGTTTAGGGTTATAGTCAGATATTAGTGCACAGCAAGGTGAGTCACTGGTGGCCTGTGCCCAGTGTGTTTCCTGCAGTGAGCAAGAAGGGGAAGTCCTGTCAGTTATGACTCAGGCGTTGTCATAACTTCCAGTGATGGTGGCAAAATAAACACTGTGTACAGTTATAGCTAGATAGATAGATAGATAGGTAGATAGATAGGTAGTATATAACTAGGTATTTTTGTTCCTCAGTCTATCATAACAATATAAACACAGCCACAAATATCTCGTCTCCAGGGGTGGGAGATATGGAGAAAAACTTGCTACCACACTATATGCAACTTTGTTGTTTCTTTGAAAGAGGTCATATTCTGCTTTTTGGCTTTTTCCCTGAAAAACACCGGTGGAAAAACAGTGAGCTGCAGCACACACACCTCTCTTCTCGCTTCCAAACACTATCTACCCTCCAGGCAGTCAATGGACATAAAGTTGTTACTGTGATGTAGAGACAGAGCTCAGTTAAAACGTTATGGATGAAAAATACTTTTGTTATAAATTAATAACTCACCACTCTGAAAATCTTGCTCCAGTCCATGTTGCTAAGGTGGTAAGGGGAATGTATACAGCTGAACAGAAGCCGTGTTTACTGGCTTCTCACTGACCCGCCCTACTCTGCTTCTGATTGGCTAGTAGTCCTTCACTAGGAACTGTGGTTATGCGACTCCCAACAAAGATCATGTAGAAGCCAGATGCATCAGTCCATAGCTAAAACGAAGCCATACAGGGTGCAAAGAGGAGCTGCAGCAATGTGCAGTAAGACAAAAATATGGTGTTTTTTTGAAAATTAAACCATGTAAACCTGTTCTGGTACAACCCCTAAATAAAATGATAACCCTGAAAATGAGGATAATATGACCTCTTTAATTTGTTACCAAAATAGTCAGTCAGACACTGGTCCAGTCACAAGCAAATTCACAAACACTCACGCCCAAACATTCATGTACACACACACCATTCACTTCAGCCATATCTGACAGCATACAATGAAAGTGGCGCCCAACCAAGTAGGTGTCTGTGCTGCATTGGATTACAACCCACAGGGCTCTTAGTAGCATGTGTGAGTGTTTGAGATTTTTAAGATGGGAGTTAAGAATCCTGTTAAAATCAGTCTGGAAACTGTTTGTAGAATAGTTTGAATAGAATCGGCTGACTCTGTCGGTTTGGACATGCTTCAGGCGTCTGTCTTAGAGAATTTAAAGGAACTGATTATTTGTCTGGAAAAGTGTGGTTAAAGACAGCATAACAAAGAAGTGGTAGAATGGAACTACTTGTAAATTTGTAAGTACTCTTACAATGTTTATGTATAGTTTACTTGTATTTTACTTTCAACATTATACTTTTAACTCTAAGTGGCACATATGCACTTCTGTCTCCCTTACATTGACAGCTATATTGATTTATACCTACAAATTCAAGATCATATAAAATATGATGTATTATTATAGGTTTAACTACCCAACTGTATATAAAGTAGTTTAGTCAGCTACATCATTCAAAAGCTGCTTACATGTTAATACATCAGTAATAATATAATGATATTATATATAAGGCTCTGAAAGTGAACATTGTTCATAAGCTTTTAGTTTGACGCTTACTTTTAATACCTGAATCAATATTTTTATAATAACAATGTATCAAATGACAATGTGAAAACAGTGAAAATGGGGTCGCTCGTATGATCCTACAGAGAATTACCAAGTGAACCCGCAGCTCCCCTCGGCTTTACAGAGCTTTATAGTGAGTATCAACTCACTGTTTAGCTGTCAGGGCTGCAGCTTTACTGTTTTGATTTACTCTAACCGCTCTTATAACATTAATTTCAGCCACAGCAGGCAGCTGTTTTCAGGTTTCAAATTCTTCCAGAAATTGGATATGCAAATGTTTAATGAGGAAGGGAATGCATTCAGTACATTTATAAGTCTTCACAGATACACCACGAAATGTGTACTGGTGAGACACAGCGAATGTAAGCATATTTTGTTTGTTAACAAAAAAAACTCTGCAAGGTACCTTTAACTTGGTAAATCATGGCTTTGAAAATAACCAGTTTTCCTTTAAAACATTGTGTTGCTAACACTTCTGCACTTTTAATTCAGTAAAGATTTGAATACACTTCTACAATGTGGTTTTGCTGCTTGTGAAATACACTGTGAAGAAATCATTTTCATAAAATATGCAAAAGTGAACTACTATGTCTAATGGCATTTTGCAGCAGACTCTGGCCCACACCGACTCCACGCCATGTATTTATTGTTTCCACAGAAAACACTGCAGAGAGAGGGCAAACAATTTCTCTAAAGTGAAGCAGTGTTCTCAAATTAGAACCTCACCTCTCTGAAAGGGCTTCTGTGGCCTTTCATGGTGCATATCCTCTTAATTTTACTAATTTGTTCAAATGTTGATGTGCTTAAGACATTCAAACCATCAATGCTCTGAACTATAAGGAGCTGTTAAGAAAGCTCAGCTCAACGTATCACAAAATATGTAAAAACTGGAGGTCATGTAGTTCAAAATGAACACAGAATCCAGTTTACCACAGGAATGCTGCTCGGACCAGCCGCCTCTCAATTTGCATGACTAACCGTCCATGTTGGAGCAATAATAGGCCATTCTTCTAGGCGGCCGTCTGCCCACAAACATGGCAGGAATCTGCTCCTGACCCTGGAAGAAGGAAGTGGCTCAGAATTCACATAACGAGGCCAACAAATGTGGGGTTCCTTCCCCCCCCATTGATGCTCTCCTCTTACGTAACAACCAGACTTCACTGCACATTACTTTGTAGCTCTGGAAAGTTTCAGCATGGAAAAGTATTTTCACAGTCACCATTACTGATTTTTAAATGGGACACCAATATAATGCTCTTTTAGATTTTGCATGAATGAGTATGGAGTGTATGCAGTCAAAAAAGCAAAAATGTAGCCACAACAAACGGGTACCCAGGAGTCATCTGAGGTCATGTACCGTCTGACCTTCCATGACACTGCAGCGCCTGTATCCAGGACATAGAGAAACTGGGGCTGCTGCGCAATTCCACTGGGGTCATAATAGCTTGATGGAGGACGTGGAAAGCTGAATTTTCCTACAGCGGCTCTAAAGTAGCCTGCTGGAGTTTCCAGCCTAGAGAAACTTGAATGCCGCAAAACTCAGACAGAAAGCCTTAGGTGAGTAGCAGCAATGTTTAATCACTAATTTGTCAAGCCTGAAAACAAATATACCAATAGATAAATCGCAGTTACAGGAGAAATATGGTTACACTGATAAATTGATGCAAATTATAAATTTTTTTTACAAGGACATGGAAATGATAAAATGAGGACACCTTGAATACTATCACATACCGTTATCAAGTGTTTAAGGACAGAGGGTGTCATGCTATAGGGATTTTTATTTTTATTTAATGGACTAAGAAACATTTATTGATGTGGATCATCTGGCTTATATGTCGCAGTTTGGCTAAGCCTTCAGCCCTTCTGTTTCCCTGACAGCAGTGTTTATCAAAAATAATCAGCAAAAGTTCCTGCTGGATCTCTCTTCAGGCCGGTGATTGGACATAGTGGACTGGATAGTCAAGATAAGATGTTAAGCCAATTAGGTGTGTTTTCCTGGTAAAGCGTGCAGTACAGAGCTGGAGCTAGGAAGCGATTAGCCTAGCTTAGCAAACAGCTAGCTTAGGTCTGTCCAAATTTTAAAATTCAGCACCGCTAAAGCTTGCTATTTAACACAGTGTATCCTGTTTGTTTGATCAGTACACAGGCAGTAATGTAAAAACAAACTTTTAGTGGGAGTATTGTGATATATTTCTTGCAAAAGAACAGTAGGGTGCAGTGACTTCCGGGAGTCTTGTCATTACGGTGAAGCTCACGGTACAAGGTAGATATATCTATCATTTCACAACACGGGGTTGTATAACAAGATGAGAATGCAGTTCCCTTTATTAGTGTTGTAGTACTCGAGACCGGTCTTGGTCTCGAGACCATTCTTAAGACCATTTTATGAAGGTCTTGGTCTCGTCTCAGACTCGACCGCATTTGTACTCGGTCTTGTCTCGGTCTCGGACATTGGAGGACTCGGGATTTTATTTCAAGACCATAACTTTGGGAATTGATAAATTGCTTTCCCATTGTCTGATTTATTTGTTAACATCCTAACTTTGATTGGATGGAAAACATATTTCTTCAAATGCAACCAATAACGCTTATTAAAAATGTGGTGTTCCCATTAACGACTGTCCCCCCTTCCCGCGAAGGTAAACATGGAAAAGGAGTATTGAATAAAGATGCTTGCGTTGATTTCAGCTCTAAGTGTTTGTATGTGGGTGGAGGGTGACCCATGGTGTCATCTTTGTTCATCTGTTAATAACCTGTAGCTCTGTTTGCCCTGCGGGTAGCTTATTAGTGTGCTCTTGAACACCTGTGGCACCACTTCCTGGGTTACTACTCCTGACTGCAGTCTAATCACACTCTACTCCTCCCCACAGGCACACCACTCTCTGGTTTGTTATGTCGCTACAAGTTTATCCTTATGTTTTTGTTGTGCACCAACACCCATCCCTTTCACGCATGCACCTCACACATGTTGAGTATTTTTACTTTGGTATTTGATTTGGTCTAATTAATAAAATAGTCTTTCTTAACAGTTTCCCTTGGTTTGTCCCCCTTTTATTGTTGCCACTAGAGCCAAGCCATAACAGGTGGGTACTGTCTTTTATAATCCTTTGGGCTCTGCAGAGTGTTAAGTTTACTTATAAGTTTCATGGGGGAGATTGTGTTGAATGCGGAGCTGAAATCCACAACATTCTGATGTAGGTGTGTGTGAGGGGGGATGAGTAGAGATCATTGGAAATGGCATCCTTTGTGGATCTGGTGGTTCTAAAAGCAAACTGGTGAGGGTCCCGGCTGGCTGGAATGTTGTTGTTGTGAACCAGTTACTGAAAGCACTTCATCAAAATGGGGTTGAGTGCCTAAGGGTGGTAGTCGTTCAGACTAGATACTGCAGACTTTCTAGGTACAGGAACAGTGGTGGCTGTCTTAAAGCAGGTGGGAACCCTCTCCTGAGACTGAGAAATGTTGTAAATGTCAGTAATGACATTAACTAGCTGATTGGCACAGGTCTTTAGTACACGGCCATTAATGTTATCAGGCCTGTGATGTTTTTGATGGCCGGCCATGTATCTTTGGTGTTGCTGGTGTTGAGGTCTCGCTCCAGTCTCTGCTTTGCCTCCTTGATGCCAGCTTTCAGTCTCGCTCTGGCGGCCTGTATGCTTCCTTGTCACCTGACTGAAAAGCAGATTTTTTTGGTTCTGGATAGAGCCCTCACCTCAAATAGAGGCTTTCTGGTTGGGGAATGATTTTATTGACTTTGAGATCACCACATCATCAACACATTTGCTGGTTTTCCTAAGTGGGGGCCTCTCTGAACATATGTCAGTCTGTGAATTCAAAACAGTTCTGTACAGCTGCTGTTGCCTCATCTCTCCAGACTTGTCAGCCTTTTTGTCAGCTGGGTGTAAGTAGGCAGAAGAAGCAGGGAAATAATGGCTGATAGAACAAAATGGGGGCGGGGGAGGGGCTTGTATCTGCTAGGAATATCTGTGTAAAGATGGTCCAGGGTTGTGTTTCCCCTAGTACGATGGTGATATGCTTGTGGAATTTAGGTAAAACAGCCTTGAGCCCCGTTTGATTAAAATCGCCAGCTACAATTAAACGACCATCCGGTTGTTTTGTCATGTTCTTCAAGAAATAGCAACAACACGTAATATACCCCTGAAACCCCAAAATTGTTGTTTTAACATTTCTTGCTACACATTAAACAAATAAGATACAATGTGTTATTAGTGTTAGCACGTTAGAGAAGGCGTATTGTTCATCTTTGGACAGAGCCAGGCAACCCTTTTTCCCACTGTCTTCAGTCTTTAAGCTCAGCTAGGCTAATCGCCTCCCGTTGCCAGCACCACACCTAACACACAGACACGAGAGTGGTTTCGATCTTCTCATCTCCTGCTTGAAAAGCAAGCAATTGGGCTAAGCGGATCTCCCAAAATATATATAACTATTCCTTTAAGCAATTTCTATGACAATGATGAGTTTAGTGACCCGTGATCCCATAATCGCATTTGGTGACAGTACCTCATAACTGAGTATACCATAAATGGTTTGAATATTGCATCTAATGCATCTAAATGAGGTAGCTACCACATCCTCCAAACTGCTACTCCCTAAATATCTGGGTAACCATCCAAAACAACAGTGTTGAGAAAATACAATGACTTTATGTTCCCAAACAACTGGTAATAAATTTGAAGTAACTTCTGCTGGAGTTGATTTACAGCCTTTCATTAAACTGACACACCCTGCAATATGAAAACAGTTTGCATGCAGAGATCTGACCCGAGCAAAGAGACCCTTCATTAACACAGGGACGGATGTACCGCAGAGAAATGTACTTTTAATTTGAAACCAAGTTTGTGAAGGTAACATTATGGCTTATAAGCACCTGGAACTGTGGTCATGAAGCAAACATACAGTACGTCAATGTAGAGAGAGCAACAGGAAAACGTGTTACCGCCGTATTCACTGCACCTACACTTGGAAGTGAAGTTTAACATCATTGCTTCTATGGAGTGCACATTTCATGACAAAAGGTGCCAAAATAACCCATTCAGTCCCCATGACAAATGCTCAAAGACATGCTGCATATGTAGCCCTCAGATTGCCTGAAAATAGAGCTGCTTTTTTTTAAAATCCTGAAAAGTTGACTTGTTCAAGAAGTCTTTATATCCAATAGCAGCTTTACACCAATAGAGTATATCACTTCTGTGGGACTTCCTACTCTGAAGATCTTTGTTTCTGTGGCGCTACAAAAATATAACATTGCTTGTGATCGTCCCCTCTGATGGAGAGAAATATTCTTACTCTATGTAATAATACTCTATGCATCAAAGCCGTTTTATCCCACAGTAAGATACTGTGTCTGTGACTTAATAAAGCAAACATCATCACATCTGAACCACCTCACACTGTGAAAAATCAAGGCCAGTATTAAGAAAAGTAATAACAACTCTGACAAAAGATAGATAACCACCAGATAAACATATTTTAATATTTTTGTGCAAACTTTTGTTAAACAAAAGGCAGCAGCTGACTAAAACAAACCATTAACCATGAACCATTTCTGGCAGCTCCAGATTGGATAAAGTGACTCAGGGGGTTGGGAGGGGGGGTAGTTTGTTTGACCCAACACACACACAGCCTTGAGCTTAAATAGAACAGGTCACATGACTATTGGTAAGCTGCTTCTTCACAGTCATGCTTTGAAAAGCAGATGGTGCCTTCAGGCCTCACCACACCTCTGCAGAGCCGGAGGTGTTTGTCGAGTTCCTACCTCCGATCACTGGCTCTTTGACGCACCCTTCGCCTACCAATAATCTGGGTCATTCTTACCTCAGTTATTTGGTCCCATCCCCCAGTTGTTTAACCAACCTCTCTTCTGTGTCTGCCCCAAGTTGAGGCCTGCACGAAAACTCAAAACCTCCACTGTGCAAACAGAAAAAGTCGATTCATATGATACATTTTTTTTATGCCCTTGTGATTTGTCTGCTGGTGTCCCACTTGCAATAACAAGCACATGATCGTTTTATCTGTAAATTCTGAATTTGTGGGCTTCAGTCCAGAGTTTCTTCCACAAAAAGAGATTCTGCCTTTAGGAAAGGGATTTCTTGATGACTCACTTTCTCCATGCATGCCGCTCTCAGCCTCTTGAGGGCTGTGCAGCTGCCCTCCAGCTCGCTCAGGGCAGAAAACACTCTGCACAGACTCTACACTCTTTATTAGACGCTTGGCTTCCCTTTAATCTGTTTACACAGTGTAAGACAAAGGTCATTAAAGAGGCTTTTATAAATAACCACTGTCATATCTGGACGATGTTTAAGGATATGAGCAGGTTGTTTCAGAAACAATCTACCTGAAAACGCTTTTTGGAATCAGCCAGCCATGGCCCAGGTACCCTGTAACCAGTTCTGTTTTTGATTGAATCAAATCAAGCATATGCCCTAAATGCAAAGCCGCGTGTGTTCTGGGTCAGAGGTGTGGTTGTTTTTTTTTTAGTCAATGGGAACCCCACCCAAACTTCTCTTCCCTAATCCAGTGTCAGTAAATATTGTCTACAACAGTTAAGTTCATCTCTTCGAATGAGTGTTTTTTCAAATTGAGAATTTGAACGTTACTGTGTCATGTAGAAGATTTTAATACTTAAAGAAGGGTTTAAGTTTGAGGTCTTTTATAAACCATGAACCATTCAACTGTCCAGAAAATTACTCATATGAATGCTTTCTGATCTTCCACCCCAATGGTTAAGCTCGGGTTAGTTTTAGGCAACTAAAACTACTTGGGAAAGGGAAAGATTTCTTTCAAGTCACACTATTCTTGGTAAGCACTGATATCACAATTTGCAAAAGACATCCAGACATTTTTGGCTTGAATTTGTTGAGTTGAAAATCTATAGGTCTGTATAAGTTATGTTTCATTTATGCTATAATCCAATATGTAATGAGGAATAAATGAAAACTCTGGTTACAGGTAACCTAGACAGTGCCAGCTTTAATACATACATCTTCTGACCTGCAAATTATTGTTTACTGGGTTTGTATGCCAAACCATCCACCCAACCTCCTTCCTAATGTGACGCCATCTCCATGTTTGCTCCAGAGAGATGATATGCATGACTTCAAGAGGCTGCTTGTCAGGAGTGGCAAGCGTAACCTTTGTTTATGATTTAAAAGTTAAAGAGATGCTGTCATCTGTCGTGTAAGGACCGTCTCCCAAATTTGGATTTTCTGGCTCCAGCAGCCCACATATATTACAGCAAGCAGGAGCCTAAAGAGTCAGGCTTCAAAATATCCCCAAAGAAACCTTTTGGTGACATCCCTGACAACTTGTCTATGTTTTACACTCTTTTGAGCCTTGACAAGGCATTTTGAGAACAACCTAAAACTAAGTTAGTGCTAAAATGACACCAGGAATGCGTACAACATGATGGCATTCTAGTCAAACAACCAGACTGTATTTCCTTTCTTTCTTTTTCCTTGTTCCAAATATGGCGATTATGTTCACATACAATAGTTTCCAGTTCAGCTGCCCCACCCACTTGCACACATGGATAGAAAGCATGCGCACAGTTGTTAAAGGCTTATATCTAAATCTACATTGGGGTGCAGTGCAGTTGGTGGGTTCAGGAATCCCTGTAATCGCTGTCCGTCTGATGGCTTAGTGTGGATCTGACACAGCGCTTTCTGGTTGCCTCTAACAAAGGTCTGTCTATGGCGTTCTCATACACACAGAAAAACCTATCCAGCAAACTGTCTGAGGCACGCACTTAGCACAGCTGCTATAACAACTCACCACAAAAAAGGATGTTCTGACTTACTTCCGCAGTGAACAGCCCCACTATTTGTGTGTTTCTATGGCAACCACAGATGTCTTTAAATAGAGGTTAGCATATGCAGCTGCTGAGGAAAATCTCACCGTTTTTAAAGGCGACGCTCAAACTAATTACTTGACTTTTTTACTATGATGCAGCAAAACAGAGCATGTTAAATGTTGCCCTGGGGTTGGAGTCACATCATGGCAGCCTGAACTCACTTTAAACAGTTAAGGAGTATGTGACCAAGTCTGTGTGGCCACTTTAAGTGGAATCACACATTATTTTCAGTGATCATCCAGTTTTACCACTGCCTGTCCTTATATGGCCGCAGTTGTGTTGCACTTCAGGGGTTTACAGGGTTTACTTTGAAGGAGATGTGTTCAAGTTAACCATTTTACATGAAGAAAGAATCCAACTGTTTCACTCTATAGCCTACAAACTCTTTCTGCCCAGCATCAAACCTTTGTTCCAGTCTGCATGGGAAGTAATGGTTCACTTGATTATTACAGCAGACCTAATTAAGGCATCAGACAATCTGTGCGCGCAGTAAGGCTGTAATGCTTTTTTTGTTGTTGTTGACAAAGTGGATTATAACGTACCTGAAAGCGTAGGTTGTGATCGGGGACGGACGGACGGTTGTGGACCTGACTGAGCCGCGGTGAGTGCTTCTAGCTGCAGTGGGAGCAGAGAGGCTTCGAGTCGGCGGGGCGGCGCAGCGCAGAGCCGCTGTTTATGCTTCTGGACCGGGACACTCCCCGTTATGACACTCCCCCGCTGCACAGCCTGCAGAGGGGGAGTGCACCCTGTCTTGTTGTCAGCTTGTCTCACCAGTTTTCTGTCTATCTATCTAGCTTATAGGCTATAAAGCACTTAGGTACAAGGTACAAGGTGGGCCTACATGTATTGAGCATTTTACAACACAGGGTTGTAGAACGAGATGTAGTTGTAGTTCCCTGATGAAATTATGACACTCATAAAACAAACGTTATATAGAAAATATAGGCCTATATCCTACCGTAGATAAATAGTCATAGAAATAAAAAAAGTTTACATGGTGGAATGCTAATAATGAATTACAGTGTACATTTAATTGCCTGTGTAGGGGTTGTAAATGCAAGCTCAGTCCGGACTGAGCCTGCACTTCCGGTCACCAACAGAGTGTGCATAATGAACAACACTGCCCCTGCGTGGTGCCAACGTTGACATGGTGAAGTTGCAAGCAGGCATGTTCTGAGAGCCCACCGTCAAACAGTACTGATTCAGATGAAATAGAACCTGTCTTTAACATGATCATGCAGGCTACTTGCTTTAGGCATGTGCTTGCTCATGGTTTTCCCCATGTGCTCACAGAGGGTCAAAGGTTGGCAGCAGCCCTTGTCATTGGGAAAAGTGAAGTCCTGTGAGATTCAGACTTGTTTTTTCAGAAAAGGAGATTGCTGCTCACCGTTCTTGCAGTTATGACATGTATTTAGTGCATGATAATAGTAATAATAAAAATATTTCAAGATATTACATAAGCCCCCTTTCAACACACCTGCATGAAAAACTGGGTGTGCAAGTATCTGTTTCCTAATCTGTTAACATTAACACCATTTAACACTAATGAACCTGAAGGCAGACAGAGGTTAGCAGTGGTGTAAGTCCTTATAAAAGTATGCTGCAAATATTACTGTGAGATACTATCACATATTATCACACACTAAAACACATCCAAAGCTACATCTTTGTGTCATGTTTCTGTGCAAAGAAAATTAATTTATTAGTAAAATGAATATGCATTAAATATGCAGTTCTTACAGAATCATAAAATTGTGACTGTTGTATATAATCTCAAATTGCAAAGTAAAACTTTTGCATGGTATGATTGTAATATCTACAGCAAGAGACTGAAAGCATATTGCAAAACATTATACTTTTAGATAATGAAGTCAAAGGGGTGGACGTGACTTACAGAAACACAGCTTACAATGAAAGAACAATAAATTATCATTCTGGGATGCCTTCCAAAAACAAAGATTTATCTTTTTGGACACATTAGGGATGGTGTAGCATGGACAACATGCTTATGTTTTACAAAAGTATTGTCTAAAGCTGGATAATAAGAACATACAGCCATCTGTAGCAACAACTGTCAAAATGCTTTTTGGAAGTCAATGAACATTCCCTGTGGATCCTTTTGGATGATGTAGAGGCAGGCCTCATAACATGACATCTTTTAGCTCTAATGTCTCCTGGTGCTGACTGCTGCAGATATTTGGTATATAGGTTGACTTAGGTGAGAATGTCTTTGACTTGGTAAAGTAGAAGACGCTGCCCTCCATTATCATTTAATCTGGAAGAGTTATGGCGTCATCTTATTAATGTTCCAAACCATTGCAGAAAAGATTTATTCTATCAGAGTTATTTCAACCAGAGCAGAGTGCCACTGGCAGAAATCATTAGTTCTAATTGTTCATATTGTTCAATGCTATATGGAGAGTAAATGTAAATGCTCTGTATTTGTATAGCGCCTTTCTAGTCTTTGCAACCACTCAAAGCACTTTTACACTACATCGCATTCACCATTCACACACATTCATACACCGTTGGAACAGCCACCAGGGGCAATTCAGGGTTCGGTATCTTGCCCAAGGACATTTGCAGCCAGGAGGAGCTGGGCATTGAAATGCCGATCTTTCAATTAACGGACAACCCACTCTATCTCTGGAGCCACAGAGAAAAACTTGTCCACACAATTGCCACACTGCCATCAAATCAGTGGGTTTTTACATTGTTGAACATTTATTTTGTCTTTTCTGTCTTCTTCATAGGCATGCATGTATTCTGACACCACCTCTGCTACTACTACTTATAATAAAATGATTGATGATAGTTACATGTAATTTGTAGCATTTGAAATCAATGGTGGTTATTTTAATTGTATAAAGTGCCCCAGACATTGAGGATACAGATTGGCCCTGGGTGGTTTTCAGACAGAATGTGCCACAATGTGTATGAACCCAAATTCAACATTATAGACTATATTAAACTTAACTTATTTATATTTAACATGTCACATAGCATATTTATAATTATGTTATTATAAGTACTTTTTTAAAGCAGTGATAAAGGTCTGTTGTGGTACAGTAAGTTAGTTTTTACTCTTTTAATAGGTGTGCAAGGTCACATTCAACATTTCCCGTAACTGACACCACCTGCATTGCCTGTATATCTGACAATAAAAACGCACCAGTGTACTCATGGATCTTGCAGGTGAAACTGACTTGGGATTTTATTTCTTTGCTTGCTTGTTTTTTATGCAGTAGGTTGATTTGTAAATCCCACAATATTTCATTCATCATTGTGAAATTACAGTAAAAGACAAACATCAATTGCACAAATTGCATGGGTTTGGAAATCAAAACACAAATTCAGACATTATATTTTCTTTTTTAAATCATGTTCTTTTTGGCCTTTTTGAAAGAATAGAATAGAATATGATGGGAAGAGAACTGAATTGAACATTAACCCAGTGGCCCTTTACCTTACTGTAAACCCACAAATTCAAATCTTGGTGGCCCTCTAGTGGACAAAAAACAAAATCAGTGTAACAGAGTAACGTCCTTACTGAAATACACACCACACAAATATGAGACAATTGACTGAACAAGAAAGTTAATAACAAGTTAGCATTATAAGCTGGTTACTGCATGGCCTACTGTAACTTAACGACATTTGATTTGAGTGATGTGAAAAATTAGCAATGTTAATGTTGGTAACAAAATGTTGCATGAGGGCAGCAGGAAGACAGTTTTACTCTCCTTGGGGATTAAATGTTAATTACAGATGTATGCAAATCACATGTTGCCTTAAACAGACACTGTATATCAAATTACTCCCCCAGATGTACGTCATCCATGTCTGCCAGTTTCTAAAATTAGGGACTCACATTGCACGCATGGAAAGGGCTCAAAGATGAAAAAATCCCAACAAGAACGTCTTGTTTTTGTGACTTGCCGTTTCAGACTGCAACACAAGCTGCATTCAGCCTGACAGGAAGTCCCGCAACCCTCAACAGGCAGAGCCGTACACTTGAGACTTGGACATGAGAAGGGCATAAAGGGTTAGCTCCCCCAAATCACAAAAAAATATGTTTTCCCACAAACCCCTACTAGTAACAATGCAGATAGTTTTGACTTTATTTGAAAAAATTATAATATTGTAAAGGCATACAACAGGAAATTTAATGTCTTTTTCTAATAATGGATGCTTTTTATATTTCCGTAGGGATGGCAATGACAGTCAGTAGGTCTGTCGGTGTGTCTGTCACTTTAATCCAGACCACATTATCTCATTTCTTGACAATGCTACCACTGGGTCAAAGTTTTCACTTATCTTATGTTATGTCTTAATATCTACTCAATTGATTATAACCAAAATTTGTACAGACATTCATTCACAGACATTGAATCCTAAAATCTGTGATCTTGACACTGCAATTATGAGGTTGACACTCGTGGTTTTGGGTGAAATGTCTCAAGAACTATAGAACCATGGTCTGCCGTGAAATTTGGTTCACACTTCCTTGTTCTTTCCTTTTCAACTAATGCCATAATCATGAAGTCAAAATTTTTATTCGTCCAATACTTTGGTTTGGGACCAAACGCCTGCAGAACATGCTAATCTAAAATGGTAAACATCTTAACCATTCCACCTGCTAAACCTCAGCATGTAACCATTGTTAGGACGTTATCCTGGCATTAGCATTTAGCTCAAAGGACCACTATGCAAACTAAATGGAATTTGATTTGTAAAAATGGCATTTAAAAACTAAACAGCATTGTCTCTTGAAACAATATCCTGGTTACTCTGAATAATCCACAAATCTCACTGTGAACAATTGTCATCAGAAAATATCAAAGATTTTCAGTTGTCCCAGTGAAAACAGTTGACAGTGAGAAGTTTGTGAATATTCCCAGTCATCCAGGTCATTCAAGGTGGCTTAAAAATCAAGGGCAACTGGACTTGGTTGAAGATACTTGATGATGTTTCGCCTCGCATCCAAGAGAAATAACTGAAGAAGCCAGTTGCCCTTGATTTTTGACCCACCTTGGAAAAGTTGACAGTGAGGTTTGTGTCTTATCCTTGAGGATGGATACGTGAAACTCTGACTGCCAGTTGGTCATTGCAAAATTTGAGGATTTCAATATTTCAGAATCAGAATAAACTTTATTAGTCGAGTGTCATTGGTGAAACATACAAGAAATTTGTCTTTGGTTTTCAATAGCAATTGATGTCCTTTTACACAGTACACAGTAGCACACATTTGATACAGGAACTACACAGACAAGCGTTGTGCAAACAGTATCTATATACAGCCTAGGTTGTTACTATATACTACAGGGTTATGGTAGTGCAAGAGTGAATGGCAGCACAAAGAAAACAGGATAATTAGTCTCCCTATATACAGAGATGATTTATGTGCATACATTGGAGAGAGTGTACAGTCACACTAGGGCATAAGGAGATACTGTCTGGTTAAAATATACATAGGGCCTACTCATACAATTTGAGAAAGCTTTCATATATAATATGATCACAGCTTTTGAGTGGATCCCTAAATTGGAGAAGGTTGGTTGATACCTGTGGGCTAGTCACATTTGAAATGGATACTTCAAGGCGCCACAGTGTGACCAGATGTTACTGAGTAACTAAATAACTACATTGTCTTCTTCCTCTTCTTTTCAACATGAGACACTTGGATACTTAAGTAAAGTTTGTATCAAGTGACATTGTTAGCTTTCAGCTTGAATACATAGTATGATACTCTCTCCATCACTATAGCTAGGTGTCTACTCATCCATGTGCACGCGCATGCCTGTGCATCAGCCATGCTGTGTGCGCGCGCATTATAAAAACCCTTTGGTTCACGTGCGGAAAGAGACTCTAGAGGGGTGGGGAAGAAGTGACTTGTGGGATGCGGCAAGAGAGGCAGAGGGGAGAGTGAGTGACAGAGTGAAAAACAGAGTGAAACACAGAGTGAAACAACAGCGAGGGGAGCGGGAAAGAAAAGGAGGAGAGCATTAAAATAACCCGCGTTACGGTTATTTCAGCATCTGACATTCAGGTTTGCGCAGACAGATAGCGGAAGAAAAAGTTCAGAGCCCACGAACCAGCGCGTGGGAGTGGGAAGCAGGATCGTGACTGACTGAGGAAAGCTCCACTGTCTGTCTCATCATGGCAGGTAATCCAATCCTGCCATTACACACATAAACACCACGAACAGGTCGGCCTTCTTAAAATGCGACATTGTTCCAAAACAAGCTCTTTGCTCCGACGGCTGCAAGATTTCGCGAACCCAGCCCAGTGTCAGTTTAGCTAGCGGCAGCTAGCTAACAAAACTTAGCTAGTGCTAGCTAGCAAAGCTAGCAAGCAATCTTGAGTGTCATCGCCCATCTGGCCCGTCTTTGCCGGCTAAAGCTAGTTAGCCAGCTGCTGCTAGCAAAGGATAGATGTTTACCATTATCACCGGACCGGGACCGGTCTCGCAAGCTAACACTGCACACAGTGATAGCCAAACATAGCTATCCGCTACACTAACATCTTATGCTAACTTGTCGTAACTTAGCTTTAACGTTAACGGCTGCATCAGACTTAACGTTATGCACGGGACATAAAAGCCACTAATTGAGGTGATGTGGTCTGTTGGTCGTGTTGAAACATAAAGCAAATAGCTAGAGGTGGAACCGGTGGTTTCCAATCCAGTGCACACATTTCTCAAACATGCCATGACTGGCTTGACAAGCCTGGCTAGCTAACGTTAGCTCGAACTTTGACATTGCCCACATGCAGGCTAGTACTCCGGGCCTGCTGCAGGCTGAACAAGCTGTTAAATGTTCTGTGCAGTTTCTGGTTGAAAGGACCGAAAAGTCAAAGGAGCCGGTGTTGGTGACACACATGTACTAAAGTGGAACATTTCCTCTTTCAAATAAGATCCAGATAGTCAAAGGTTTGTTTAGCCTAACGTAGCATCGCACATTTCATTCATCATCTTATACTTTGCTGTGAATGTAGTTAAAAAGTACATGCGACTTAAGTTCCTTGTATCTTGAGATTACTGGCTGTCTAACGTTATTCGTTTAGCAAAAAACAATAGGTCACTACCAATATGGATTTGTTCTCTTTGGGCGGGGAACTGACACTGGTCTTTGGGCAGAGGTAGTGCATATCATCCTCTTTTGAAAACTGACTGAGATTATTTAAACATTAAAGCACCTGTTTGTTCTGTGCATTGTATTCTTAAACACATGCAGGCAACCTATTAGAGTCCTACGTTACTATTCCTGTTCTGCCTTTTTGTTTTAAGTCATGATTCATTTCAGAATACGTGTATGTTGAAGCCCCGGTGACTCATAAATGTCCTTGATCGTTCTGCAGAGGTGTTCCGCTAGCTTTGGACATTGTTATCGACAAATCAGACCAGTTTTCATTGTGTAATAACCAAACTGATCACGTGTAAAAATAAAACAAAATATGCGGAATCCAGTAGCTGCATTGTGCAATGAGCTATGTTGATGGAGAACCTGTTGAGGCAAGTGATGGAGGTCATAATCAAACAAGGCAGCATGTTTTTTTCTTGTTGATGTATTTTTAACATAGGAGTCCGGCATAAGAGCATCTCCTGCTGGTATATCAGTTGCCTGGGCTTAAAATAAAGTGTTAGTATGATCTGGAGTTAAGTCTGTATTTAGGAACATGATTTGGAATTTACTTTTCCTCTCAAAGTGAGAACTACAGCACCAACTAAGGCTCAAATCTGTCTTGAGGGAAATGCAAAACTGCTCTAAAGATAATGATTTGGTGGATTTACATTTGAAGTGGCCAGTATTTCATGTCAGTTTAAACAGTTTTTGCCCTCTTAATGTGCCCATAACATAACTGGCCTTGCAGGGATCATGTGTGGAACAGTTCTGGGATAGCTATATCTTCATTTTCAGAGAGATTAAAAAGTTTCATGTGATATCTATTTCATTCTTTTGAAGGTAGTAGGAAGTTGTGAGAGGATGTGTGTACATATGTCTGCATAAATTTGCGCAACAGGTCTGCCATCTGTCTGTAGTTCAAACATCATTTCAGTTATACAATTTGCTGAAACAAAAAGTGCTGCCTTTGAACCACTTTCATAGGAGTCTGTTCTGACAGACCACACTGTGTGGTTAGTTATTGCTGAGGCACTCTGTTTCATTATCTGCAAAGAATGTTCAACTTGGCCGTCTTAATCTCAACCACTTGCACATCATCGTCGATGCCCACTGCAAGACAGTTAACACCTGGGAAACATGAAGCTTGAAATGAAAATATGTGTAGTAAGTAAACTTACAACCTGCCAGAAATT
The DNA here is from genome assembly GCF_021292245.1 of Micropterus dolomieu. Taxonomy (NCBI): domain Eukaryota; kingdom Metazoa; phylum Chordata; class Actinopteri; order Centrarchiformes; family Centrarchidae; genus Micropterus; species Micropterus dolomieu. The sequence continues at coordinate 23,173,300 of NC_060162.1, read as the reverse complement.
TACTTGAATGTTTATTTTTTCCCACTCTGCAGGACCTGGAGGTGACATGCAGTGGTGCTTCTCTCAGGTGAAAGGAGCCATCGACGACGATGTAGCTGAGGGTATGCGCTCTGCCAAAAACTTACTAAATTTAAAGCATGGATGGGAACGTAGGAAAAATGTTCTAGGTACTAGATAATACACAACAGCTTGCAGTGAGTGAGCATATGGTAGCTTCCTCATTTGTTCCATTTCCACTTTATAGATGAAGCACTATTTAACCATGCTGTAGTGTGATGAGCTGTGATGCTGCGGATTTCAACTACAACCTCCTGCAGCTGGACAATAATATAATGGGGCTTAACCCTAACTTACTGCTCACCTGTTAAACTTTAGGGAATTTAGCAGCTCCCAGGTAACACAAGTCTCTTTATTTCCACTTTTACATTTGTTTTTACCTTAATACAGCAGCCTGTTACAGTCCTTGGCTGTATTGGAGCTGTGTGTTAAGGTAGTGCTAATGTAAACCAAACACTTCCTGCTGTTACTGCTTCACATTAAGGCTGCATTCAGACAAAATAAGGCGTTGCTGCAATTAGCCACAGTGTTGTGTGGTGTGGGTGTGTTTATTTGTGCTTAAGAATATAACCGCTGTGAAACAATAAGAAAATAATGTTTTATGTGTCTCTGATTCATTGGCTTTCTTGCCACCGACACTCCCTCTCCATATTCGCTGTCTAGTTTGCTCAGCCAGTGCTGTGTGTATGCATCTCTCTGTCAGGGCAGGTTCACACCAGCCTTGTTAAGTCCAGTTGCACCAAACGCTGGAGCATATATGCTCATAGTGCGGTTCGTGTGAAAGCCAGACTTGAACTTGGTTATGGACCAAACAAGCTCTCTCTTGTAGAGCCCTGCACGGGCCTCAAATCTAGGCCCGAGCCCGGCCCTGGTCCGAGGCGCTCAGGCCGTAGCCCGACCCGTGTCCGACAGTTCATCAAAGTTACTAGCCCGAGCCTGTTTTCTTTTTTTTCTTTTTTTTTTCTTTCTTTTCATTACACAGTGACAGCCTGCCCTACTGGCAGCCATTAAAATATGTCAGTTTTGTTAGTTATGTTTCATTTCATTATTAAGTCAATTTAGACAAATGTTTGGAGCATTTTTTTTTTAATGACGACCAAACAGCCGAGCCGACAGCGAGTAAAACATGTTTGATCAATTTAGCCTCTCAAATCAACGCTAATCCTTTACTTAGCTACAAAACACTTCAAGTCTGTTCACACAGATAGTTAGTTTAATAAATGTTTATTTATTAAACCACAGTGAGTAAAACAACATTTTTGAAATACTACAGTGAGGCAGGCAGGCTGCTCTCAACAGCGCTCCCAAACCAAATGAACTTGCAGGTTATCTTACCTTATAATGCACCAAAGAACATGGCCATTCTTTTTTCCAGTAGTTTCCAACAGTTAAACGAAAATAAAGTCCAATCAAACGAAAAGTTAGAACAGTCTCTTACAGAGCATCATGCAGAAAAAGAACAGCATCCACAGTGGAAGGTTTTAAGCCCGTCCTTCTCTCTTCTATCACTCTTCCCGCTGGGCTTAAGACACGTTCGCTGCTGCTGCTGCTGACGGGGACACTAAACACAGAGCGAGCCAGTCTTGACCGTTGCGGTAGCAGGGTCTCGTGCTGTTTCCACTAGAGCAACACATCTCACCGAGAAACCTTCTGTGTGCGTGCGTGAGACTGTCATGTCAGTCATATGTCAGTGTAACTATAAGAGAGGTTAAAAACAGGTTATGAAATGTCTTTCTATATTTGTTTTCTATCGTCGACGTCAACTTCTCATATTTTCTTTTAATTAATGTCTAAAAATATAAAAAGGATAACCCAAAAAAGGCCCGAGGCCCGGCCCCAGGGGTGTAAATAAGTTGGGGCCCGTCGGGCTCGAGCTGAAATGCAGGCTCTCTTGTCTGCCCCGAAGGGGCGTTCTCGGGCCACTGTCAAATGAACTCTGGAGCGTTTCATTTCTTGTGTGAACACCATTTAAACCAATTGCAGGAAGTATCTCAGTGTGTGATTATATAGGACTTATTTATTATTACTGTACTATTAAATGTATTATTGTTTTATTATTATATAAATATTTATAATATTTCATATTATATATTTCAGGGTAATTTTTGTTATTTTGGTAAGTAGTGTTTGACAATTTGCCCTGGTGTTTGGTACAAACAATCAAAATATTAAGAGGAAATAAAGATAAAAATAACTATATATAATATATAAAATTTACTGTACAATAAAATATGAAAAGCGTACTGTAAAAATGGTACTGTTTGCCAACAAATGCGTACTATATGATATAGTAAGGTAATATTATTGGTGAAAGGGCAGCACCTTTTGATATATTGAACTCTTTATGTATTTTGCATGTAGGGTAATTTATTCATTGAAGGAGCTACATGGATTCTGTAAACACAAGATGTTTTTTTTCATTGGCCTTTACTAGCCTATTTGCATGGGCCAACTTCGTGATTTTTGCGTCTTTGCAATTGTGGCCCTCAGTGATCCACTTTGTATAGCAAACGCAAACAAGTCGTGGTCTGATCTTGTCAGAGTTGGAACATTGACGCATTGTATCATCCATGCATAATTTTTGAATCAAACAGTAAAATGTGGACATTTTTAAGCACTTTGATGTATTTCAGAAAGGAATGATCATCTTGGACTCTGGTCTCGGTTGTTCATGGTGAGGGATGTGTGTCCCAACTGTAGGGAAATTCTGCATCAGAGCCTTCAGAAGGCCAGATGTCTGCATGAAATGTGAAGGCTTGTCGCACAAAGTAGTTTATGCTCCTATTAGACAGGAGTTATCATGGTTTTTTTCCCCCTCTGTCTCAATGCACGCTAAACAGTAGAATTAGCACAACATTAGCCTTCCCTTATTGATGTAAATGAGGTGGACAAAATAAAGGAAACACTAGTCACTGTAACATAATACATTTAAACAGCACAACAAAATATAGTCTCCAAAATGACCATACACCAACATTTTGACCTTCATGAAGGTAGGACTTATTGACAGTTGAATTAGACTACACTTTTTAGTTTAGGTTTTAGGTAAGTGTACCTAATAAACTGGCAACTTGAGCCAGATTCAACTTTTTTTTTTTTTTTTTTACTGGACAACCCTCTGCGTCTCTTGTGGCTACACTGTGAGATGCAAAATTTTCCCCCCAGTTGATGCACAAATCATCAGGTATGGTAGGTTATTAGTTTGTATTTTAAGGTTTTTATCCCCAAAAATGTGAAGGAAGTTCCTGTGGGATAACGACACTCTTGTGTATGAATCATGAGTGTATATAAAGATGGACGACATGACAGATCACTAAAAACAAAGAGTGAGTTTGGGCTTTTAGGGAGGGGCGAGAGTGCAGCACTGTAAAGGAAAGGGGTCCGCTGGGTTTATAACACAAGACAAAACAAGAACATCTTGCGAAACAGAAGGCAGCACAATAATTGTTTTATTATCTTGTTTTCATAATCATTGAAAGCCAAAATTGTTGTTGAAAATGAATTTTTGATTAATTGCTCAGCCCTATGTTAAAGTGCTCATTTTCCGGATAAGTTTGGTTTAAATTTAGTTATTGGATGCTATGGATTGGACGTTGACATTTTTATTATTATTTTTTTTTTACAACTGTGATAGGCATTCTTCATTATTTTATATATCTTATAAGCTAACAGAATAAATTAAATGATCGCTGATGGATAATTATAAAGTGATTGCTGCCCTAATAGAAGAGCAGTTATTAGTATGTCCTCTCAAGTAGCCTTGCATATAGTTCAAATGTATTACCCCCTGCTTTAGGCCTCAGGGGAGTACAGCATAGACAAAGACTTCCTCCTACAATCTTTTGCTGCATTGTCTTTCTGCTCCAGTGGTCAACAAAGGGTTAAGTGTGTGTGTGTGTTTCAGTTTATAAAACAACATAATGCTGCTGAGGGCAAACGTGTAATGCTGTCTGAGTGATGGGGGAGAGAAAAGGGGAAAAAGTAGGTTACTGGTCCGTCTGCTCTACATGCTTTTGACATCGTTCTGTATCTTCAGCCTACACGCTTGTCCTTCTAGTGCTCTCTGATTCCAGGACCAATAAATCCAGAGTTACATGAACTGAGTGGTTTCTCATTGTCTTTACTATTGGAGATGAGTCGTTTTATCTCTGTACAACCAACATAAAAATAACATCATTGCAGATGCAAGTTTTAAATGTGTGTCATGTATGTGTTTTTAATTATTTCTTTTGCAGCGGACATCATATCCACAGTTGAGTTTAACCACACAGGGGAGCTGCTGGCCACAGGAGACAAGGGTGGGCGTGTAGTCATTTTCCAGCAGGAAATAGAGGTACAGCTGCAAGTTTTATTCCCACACACTATCCATTTTAGAAAAGGTCAACCCCTGAAATCAGTTATTCTTAAGTTTTATGGACATGATAGTTTTATTTCGTTGTAAAAGTAGCTTCTATTTAAAAGATGGTTATATCTTTTTGGAATTAAACTTGATCGTCACTGTCTTATTCTTGTCTAACGTCTGCTCTTTTTCATCTGTCTGATATTTCAGAATAAGAATCAGCCTCAGTTCCGGAGCGAATACAATGTTTACAGCACTTTCCAGAGCCATGAGCCCGAGTTTGACTACTTGAAGAGTTTGGAAATAGAAGAGAAGATCAACAAAATTCGCTGGCTTCCTCAAAAGAACGCTGCGCAATTCTTGTTGTCAACTAACGGTAAGTTAGTAATTTTAATTGAGTGCATACCTAAATATTAACAGCAATCTGTGGTGATTTTAATCTTAAATGCAAAAAGGTGACATTTAAACTTTTTTAACAGAGAAATTAATTATTTCCACTTTCCTACTTCAGTTACATGTGGACAAGAACTGGAATTCATATTTCAGAAAACGTAATGCAGCTCATCATCATTCATAATGCCAAAGGGCAATAAAATATTTTAAAAAACTGGAAAAAATTCATCACTGGATATTTAAAGTTATAAGACATATGCAACCTAGTGTAAATAGTATTACACTAGGTTAGTCAAAGATTTCACATCCAGAAGAATTCCCTTTAACCAGTCCCCTTTTGTACCGCCACCTTTTTTTTGTTTGATTCCTCTGAAATGTAACCAAACTCCGATCAACATATCCGTTGATTGTTTGACCCTTTCTCTGAATGCTAAGAGTTTGCATTTGTCCTTTTGAAAAGAGTTGGTCATGGTGTTTTTTACATAATTGTTTTTATTTGACAGATAAGACAATCAAGTTGTGGAAAATCAGTGAACGAGACAGGAGACCAGAGGGTTATAATCTCAAAGAGGAGGATGGACGCTACAAAGACCCCAACAATATCACATCACTGCGGGTCAGTCATTGAATCAAACACAAGCAGGCAGACCAAACTGAAAATAATCTCTACATATTTATTTGATATTGGATATAGTGAGAGAGCAGTGTTGCCATGTTTAGTAGGTTTGGTAATGCAGACTGCTCAGATTACCTGCCCTGTAGTTACACTGATAGTTTGAAATGTACAAGTTGCCCTGGATATCCACACAGGCGTGTTCAGTTATTCTGGCTGATTGCACCTTTTTATAAATTTTTTTTTACTTGTGTGAAACTCTGCTGGCAGTTTGCGGCATGCACTAAATTATATAATTGACAGAATTGTATAGGTGTAGGTTTTCCTGCCCTAACAAGCCTGACGAGACTAACAGACATCTAACAGGACAAGCTAAATGTTAGTGAAGTCTTTACATGCTAATACATTCCTGAGATGTCTGATCAGACAACTGCTAACAGTTGTGGGTGTAACATAGGTGTGTGTTTGGGTGAGGGGGGGTTAAGATGTTTACAATGTGATGTACATAACATAAATAGTTGTACCTCTAACTTGCAGTGTCGTCAAGGGCTACCGGTTAACTTCCTGTTGCTAACAGCAAAGATAACAGCTTGCAACTTGTGCTACTACAGTTACTGTTTGAGCTCATGTCAGACATGTACCTTCTGGGTGCATTGTCATCAAGGCATAAAGACGCAAAGGGGTCATGATTTACACTCACATGTTTCTTAACCTTCTGGTTATAGTAAAAACATTTTAAATTTTAAGAGACTTCTCCCCCTGGGTCTTCTTCGGTATATATTTAGCAGTTCTTTACATTGATTGTGAACCCAGCTCACCCCACAAGATCCACTCACTGAGCTAATTGCGGCCATTAGTCTGGCACCATTAGTCTATGCTTTTGAGTTCACCAGACACGGCTGCAGCGCGTCCCAGAAGCGACTCTATGCTCCGCTCCGCAGAGAATTGGTAGCAAGTCTATTTTTGCCGCAGGCCGTGTCAAGCAGCACAGAGCAGATCGAACCAGGCAGGAAGTCAGAGACAGTACGGCATAGATAATCCAGTCAATTTTCAAAATAAAACACCCTGTGGAGACTCCCGATGGTAAAAAATAAAATAATAAACACGGTTAAAACGGACACAAAAGGAAATCATTTAACTACGTAGCCTACTTAATCATAGCAGAGGCACAAAATGCAAACACTGATTACCAAATCAACAAAATCTAAACATGTCAGCAAAATCAGGCAGGCAAAACGCTCTGATTTTGAAATGCTCCTTGTGGGAAATGTGGTAAGCACAAAAAGGATAAATTTAATAAGTCAATAATGTGGAGCAGGCTGCACGCTCTGCTGCTTAAACGCTTCGGAGTCCCTTCCAGTGGATTTTGACGCCGGGCTATGGACGCATCAAAACCGTGGCGTAGCCGTAATGTGCCGTAGGCGGAGTCAGTGGATTCTTGGCATCACTCAAGGATTAGTTACAACTCTGGACTAATGCAAGGTGGAGAGATTGACTTTTGGCTATAAAAAAGCTAATCAGCAGTGCAGACTGGGCAATATGGATACACATCTCAATAAATACTAACCATCATGTATTCAGACAAGTCATAGTATAAATAGTATTTTACATTTGGAAATGTATTAAAAACCTTACAGAGCCTGTTTGAATGTGCCTGACGGAGCTGATAACATTAACACCTAGCAAGTATAGTTATCTGTAATTTACAGGGGCTATGCTTAGGTTTGTCAGTAGAGTAGATGCTGGATCGTCAGCGAGTACAAGCACACACTAGAGACAAAAGCCTACAGACTGTGTACAGACGTCCCACAGTCCCAGGTGAAATACAAGCCTGTTCTATTCACTTCTATAAATTATAGCTGTAAACATATTTCCATGTGTCATTCTTCACAATTCCTGTTAGTTCATGCAGTAAATGGCTTATTCAGGTGTTTAAAAAAACAAAAAGTGCCTAATGTTGGATCACAAATCCTATTGTTTTTTTTTCTGTACTTGCACAATCCCATCCCTGATATATACACTGCTCAAAAAAATAAAGGGAACACTTAAACAACACAATGGAACTCCAAGTCAATCACACTCCTGTGAAATCAAACTGTCCACTCAGGAAACAACACTGATTGACAATCAATTTCACATGCTGTTGTGCAAATGGAATAGACAGCAGCTGGAAATTATAGGCAATTAGCAAGATACCCCCAATAAAGGAGTGGTTCTGCAGGTGGTGACCACAGACCACTTCTCAGTTCCTATGCTTCCTGGCTGATGTTTTGGTCATTTTTGAATGCTGGCGGTGCTTTCACTCTAGTGGTAGCATGAGACGGAGTCTACAAGCCACACAAGTGGCTCAGGTAGTGCAGCTCATCCAGGATGGCACATCAATGTGAGCTGTGGCAAGAAGGTTTGCTGTGTCTGTCAGCGTAGTGTCCAGAGCATGGAGACGCTACCAGGAGACAGGCCAGTACATCAGGAGACGTAGAGGAGGCCGTTGGAGGGCAACAACCCAGCAGCAGGACCCCTACCTCCGCCTTTGTGGAAGGAGGAGCAGGAGGAGCACTGCCAGAGCAAAATGACCTCCAGCAGGCCACAGACAGACTCCATGAGGGTGGTATGAGCCCAACGTCCACAGGTGGGGGTTGTGCTTACAGCCCAACACTGTGCAGGATGTTTGGCATTTGCCAGAGAACACCAAGATTGGCAAATTCACCACTGGCTCCCTGTGCTCTTCACAGATGAAAGCAGGTTCACACTGAGCACATGTGACAGACGTGACAGAGTCTGGAGACGCCGTGTAGAATGTTCTGCTGCCTGCAACATCCTCCAGCATGACCGGTTTGGCGGTGGGTCAGTAATGGTGTGGGGTGGCATTTCTTTGGGGGACCGCACAGCCCTCCATGTGCTCGCCAGAGGTAGCCTGACTGCCATTAGGTACCGAGATGAGATCCTCAGACCCCTTGTGAGACCATATGCTGGTGCGGTTGGCCCTGGGTTCCTCCTAATGCAAGACAATGCTAGACCTCATGTGGCTGGAGTGTGTCAGCAGTTCCTACAAGAGGAAGTCATTGATGCTATGGACTGACCCGCCCGTTCCCCAGACCTGAATCCAATTGAGCACATCTGGGACATCATTTCTCGCTCCATCCACCAACGCCACGTTGCACCACAGACTATCCAGGAGTTGGCGCATGCTTTAGTCCAGGTCTGGGAGGAGATCCCTCAGGAGACCATCCGCCACCTCATCAGGAGCATGCCCAGGCGTTGTAGGGAGGTCATACAGGCACGTAGAGGCCACACACACTACTGAGCCTTATTTTGACTTGTTTTAAGGACATCACATCAAAGTTGGATCGGCCTGTAGTGTGGTTTTCCACTTTGATTTTGAGTGTGACTCCAAATCCAGACCTCCATTGGTTGATAAATTTGATTTCCATTGACAATTTTTGTGTGATTTTTGTTGTCAGCACATTCAGCTATGTAAAGAAAAAAGGAGTATTTAATGAGATTATTTCATTCATTCAAATCTAGGATGTGTTATTTTAGTGTTCCCTTTATTTTTTTTGAGCAGTGTAGAATACTGCATGACACTGGCTAGATGTTCTGGTTATGCAAGGCTATGAAGAGCTTTGTGAATTGACAGAAATGTGCCACAAGGAGATATCAGAGCTACAAAATGGATTCCTGCCTACTTTATTATAAGTTTCAACTTAGTTCCTGTTCTTAATCTCATTTGTTCTTATCTCAGGTACCAGTTTTAATACCAATGGACCTCATGGTGGAAGCCAGCCCACGGAGGGTGTTCGCCAACGCTCACACCTACCACATCAACTCTATCTCAGTCAACAGTGACAATGAGACTTACCTGTCTGCAGACGACCTCCGCATCAACCTCTGGCACCTCGAGATCACTGACCGCAGCTTCAGTATCCTTAAATTCATATGGGTGTTTTTGCACACCTGTCTAGTCGATGAAACTCATATCTGAATATGAGATTATCGAATAGCAGACTGATGTTCATCAATGTCATGTGTTCTGTCAATTTCATCGATATGGCCCAATAACAAATGTGCCTCAGAGGACTTTACAATCTGTACAGCACACGACAAACTCTGTCTTTAGACCGTCGATTCAGAGAAGGAAAAATTCCCACGTGATGGTCCAGCAGGGAAGCCTGAGTGAAAATGGAGGACACGGAGGAAAAACAAGAGAGAATGAGAGAGGCATACAGCTGTGCTTGTGGGACACAAACGGAGAGAGAGATTCAGAGGTTTTCAGAAAATGTACAGGATTCTCATTGACAGGACAAACATGGACTATAGTACTAGACTTAATATATTCATTGAGGGTGACCTGATGGAAGAAGAATGGTGTAATAGCTTCATTTTTCTACTTTTCCTAAGTTAAGATTTGTGCTGCAGAACCATCCAGCCATTTTAATACTAGCATGGCCTGACAACAAAACATTAATAATCAAGTCTGGATGAAACAAAGGGGTGAATTTGGGTTTCTGCATCAGCCCTAGACAGAAAAGACCTAATTTGAGCTATTCTAAAAAAGATTCTGACGGGCTTGTGTCTGTCAGGGCATCTCAGTTACCACTGATTGGCTTTCATGTCTAACTATTGAATAGGCTGAAAACACTGATTGTCATCCTCACTGGTCCATTATCGGTCTGTTTTTTTTCCTGTTGCGAATTCTCTAGTCAGGGTACATTATCACTCAGTTTGGCACTTGCCAAAGGAAATTGCTGCAATTTGAGTTATGATTTAGGAAATGTTTTTGTGCTGCAAAAATGCATAAATCAGGCGAGTCAATGCCCTAATCGCTCAAAAGGTTTATTCCTCTTAACCCTGTGCGCTTCAGATATTGTTGACATTAAACCAGCCAACATGGAGGAGCTAACGGAGGTGATCACAGCAGCAGAGTTTCATCCTCATCAGTGTAATACCTTCGTCTACAGCAGCAGCAAAGGAACCATCCGTCTGTGTGACATGAGGGTTTCAGCGCTGTGTGACAAGCACTCAAAATGTGAGTACCTACTTTAGAGGGATATTTCTTGTAAGTTATTTCTTATTTCACCATTTTAATTCTACTTCACTCTCCACTTTATTGCAGTGTTTGTGTTTACTCACTGCTTGAATCTGCTCCCCTTGCTTGTCTCTTCAGTTGTCTTTTGACACACACACACACACACACACACACACACACACACCCACACCCACACCCACACCCCCTGGTCTCTTACTGCAAACACACCGACTTGCCCCGCCTCTTTCTGTTTCTCTCTCTCTGGATGTGTATGCTCTGCTGACCTTCTCCATCAGAGGTATGACTTTATAAAGTTGCCAAAAAGACACAGAACTCGTCTTTTTCGATTTTTCTCCATCTGCAGATCTGCATGTGGAGGAGGTTTGTTAATGACGTAGCCTGTTGAAATGATCAAAACCATTGTGGTACCGAATGACATCTGCACTGATGGGTTCACTGTTCCTTTGCCTGGTCCGTGCTTGTAAAATATCCACCGTGCCTCTTGAAATGTAATACCAGATAACATCTGTGGTTTCTCTGCAAAATGCTAAAATGGGTCACTCAATGTACTATACTCAAGTAAAGTCAGTATGTGGGGAAACACTGAATATGAAACACATTCTAGTATAAAAGGGGGGAGATGGTAGCTGTGATAACATTAACCTAGACCACTTGTCCCCACGGTGCCTTGAGGATTGGGCAAAGGTGCTGCAAGATTTATTATCAATTCACATTTGTTTTATGGTTTTAATAAAGTGTCATCTGCCCTCAACTCAGTCTCTGACAACTGAATCTGAGCCAACCAAAAAAACTGAAATGTACACCTTAAAGAAAAGCTAATTGTGAAGAAATTTAAAATATTAGGTTTATTGTCTTACAGTAAATATTTGTCAACCTGCAGAGCACCTGTTTGCTTTTTTTTTTCTGAGTGACTTAATATTGATGTATAATATGATGCATTGTTCAAGCCAGTACACATCTGTGTACATGCATACAAGTATATGCATGTTACATTTGGGATTGGTTGGCTTGTGGTGCCACAAATCCTATGAAAAGGTGGTGTGTTCTTAAAAAATGAACCACTGAACCAGCCTACACATGGTGAGACGGGGTGTGTGTGTGTGTGTGTCCGTCCCAGACAATTAATGAGCAGCACATGTTAAACCTCCTTCATTATAGATATTTGTAATGTCAGCATGTTTCCTCAAAATATACTAGACACTAGGGCTCCTAGATTATGGTAAAATATTACTGAGATCACGAATATTTAACACAATTACTCACTGGACACATCATAGCCCATGAAATAATTGAGAGTTATTAGACTTTATTAACTTTTAAACCGCATCTTAGAGTGTAAGAGGATGACAGCAAACCTGCGTTTGCCCAGGTAGAGTGCTTTGGGTGACAGATGGTCCGCAGACGGGGCTCTGTGTGAGTGTGGGCTTAGCAGGTGAACTACTAACTTATTACGTTATTCAACGGGGTGTTCTGTCGGGACATGCAGTGATCATTAAATCAATTGTGAGTAAGTAAGAAAGGTATAAATGAGTATAAATAATAGTTAATTTATTAAACTAGGAGTAGAGGAAATATCCGCTAGGGTAATTTATGCAATTTATGATGCCATAGGATTGAGTTAATAATGGTGACTTGTAGTCATAGCAGTAATAACCTCCAGTCATCTCGGCTCAAGCTGAAATGAACATGCCACAGCCTGTCTGAGAGGACGAGTTTGGGCCTTTAGGGAGGGGCTAAAGTGCACCACTGTAAAGGAAAGGGGTGCACTAGATTTATAACACAACATAGACCGAGAGCATTGTTGAGAATCGAACGCGGTGCAATAATCATTTTATTTTGATTATCGTGCATGCATATATTTTCAAGCATGCAAGGTTACTGGGGAAAAAAGCCTACCGGATGAGCTTGACTCATAATGCGCTGTCAATAAAGGATTAAGTAAATATTTATCAGTCACACAGGTTTGTGAAATACTCTGCACACCTGTTTTGGATCTTTTAGTGAGTAATTGTTTAATGCATTTTGTATTAAAAGCCACCAGTTTGCATCTCTGTCAGCTCTCACTAAGTAACACACAAACTCTAAATGCACAAAGTGATCAAATATTGATTAGAGCCTCACCAGCATTTGTTATCAACAGCCACAACACACTGTAACAGCTGCTGCTGCTACTACTACCTACTATCGAACTTCTAGGCCTTGACTTTATATGGTGTAAAGTAGGGCTGCAGCTAAAGATGATTTTAGTATTCGAAGCTTCTATAGTTTATTTCAACGATTCATCAATGCGTCTTTAAGAAGTAATTTTGCTTGGTGGCGGCGAGGGTCCCCCAGTAACGGGATCAGCTGTGCACGTTTATAGGTGATATTTATTGGTCCTTTTGGAAATTCATAGTGTCATACAGCAAACATCAGACCAACAACCAGACAGCTGCTTTACAAACACAAACAGTGCCATACAAGTTATACTAAAGGCTCGTGCAGACTACACGACTTTCAGCGTTGGCCGATGGACGTGCCGTTCACACCACACAACTTGCCATCTTGTGACGGGAGTCTTGACGTTGATGCAAAGAATTTGCGTCGATGCATTTTAGTAATCGATGAATCGTTTCAGCCCTAGTGCAAAGTACGAGCAGAAATTGTACTCTGAGCTAATAGGGAGATATTCTTCTGGGGATAATCAACATTTTCCAACCATTACTTTTGTGATTTGTGAAACAGTTTTATGACACAAAAACAACTGCTCATGTTTGCCCCAGTAGCTCACCAGGTAGAGCATGTACCATGTATCAAGGCAGAGTCCTTACCGAATGGCCCTTGTGGACCCTTCACTGCATGTCATCCTCTCTGCTCTGCCTTTCTCTTTCTACTGTGATTATCAAATAAAGCATGTATGATAAAATAATAACAAAAAATGTCTCATGTTGATAATAAGCTCTTAGTCTTTCACATTTCCCTAATGTTACTTAGAACCCTGTCTGTACTGCAGTCAGACTATATTTCATCTGAATAATGTCTGTATCATCTTCCTTTCTCTTGCCCAGTGTTTGAGGAGCCAGAAGATCCCAGTAATCGCTCCTTCTTCTCTGAGATCATATCCTCAATCTCAGATGTTAAGTTTAGCCACAATGGACGCTACATGATGACCAGAGACTACTTGTCTGTGAAGATTTGGGATCTGAACATGGAGAACAGGCCAGTGGAGACCCATCAGGTGAGACTAACAAACTCACGCACAGTAACAGTGTGTGTGTCAGGTTTTGTTACACAGGTGTATACAAGTTATAAGTTATGACTTATCGTTGAATTAACTTGTTGCTACAGACAATTGAACCTAAACCAAATTTACTACTACTTTAAATTCATGTGGGCTTGCAGGTTAAATTACACTAAAGTAGTATTTATTTCATTGCTTTAAACACAAAATTCAACTAAAGAAAAAAATGCATGGACTTTTTGAAGCAGAGTGGCCACACCTTTTTTGAATCATTCCTTGTAATTTCACATAGTGGCCACTAGGAGGCACCATAAATATGTGGCTTTGCTGTGCACTGGCTTTTGTATAGACAGAGGTTTGTTCCATTGATGATAATGGAGATATGCTGAGCATATAGGTGGCTCATGTGGCCAGTCTGAATACTGACGTAAACCCACACCTGCAGCGGTCGTAATGATCTTTCACAGTGGCTGCATCATTCAGCTCCTTCACACCTGCCTCCTGATCTTTGCAGGTTCATGAGTACCTGAGGAGCAAGCTGTGCTCGCTCTATGAGAATGACTGCATCTTCGACAAGTTTGAATGCTGCTGGAATGGCAATGACAGGTGAGGTCATGCAGGGGGCACATAATAAAATAGCACTGTCTTGATTCTGCTTGTCTGTGTTTAGAATATGATATCAAATTCAGTTTAATATCAGTTGTATACCAATGGTGTATTTACTTTATGCCTACTGTGCAAATTGTCAATTAAAAACACATCTTTTAATTACATTAACATAACATTATTCCAAGAGTACTTGCGTGAAAGGCTCTCACACCTTTCTCACCCCCCCCCCCAGTGTGGTGATGACTGGCTCATACAACAACTTCTTCCGGATGTTCGACCGCGGCCAAAGGCGTGATGTAACTTTGGAGGCGTCCCGAGAAAACAGCAAGCCCATGCAGGCCCTAAAGCCCCGCAAAGTGTGCGCAGGCGGCAAGCGCAAGAAGGACGAAATCAGCGTGGACAGTTTGGACTTCAACAAGAAGATCCTTCACACTGCCTGGCATCCCCAGGACAACATCATTGCAGTGGCAACGACCAACAACCTCTACATATTCCAGGATAAAGTGAATTAACTATGGGGTGTGCATATGTCAAATTTGGCATGGGTGACGTCCTGTGTACCACCTGCAGCCTCTCAGCCTCATCCAGAGTGATCTGTGGTAACGCCGACAACCAGCATCCCTGTCCGTCGCTACTGGGTGACCAGACTTTGCCACTTTGTTCTAGATGTGGACAGAGGAAGCCTCGCTCTTGCCCATCATCAGCCTGTCAGTGGCAGAGTTACACCCGCCTTGTTGTTTAAGTGATGTTGTGCCAATTGTTTTGTTGTTTTTTTTTTTCCCCCTCTGTTTTTTTTTTTTATGTTTTGTTTGGGGGAGGGGCAGATCACCTGCCTTTTTCTTCCCCTTGGGTATCATGGGTAGGTAAACCAATATAATTTCCTTAAAATTCTGAACACAGACACACTTATTTTTATAACTTTCCCCCAATGGCTCTGTGGTAGAAAATGAAACACTTATTTAGTACGTCCCCTTATTGTCCTGTGCCATCGTAGTGTTTATTTTTCTAAGAAAAATTGCCAGATTTTTTTTGTGTATACACCTTTTATTCATCTGTGATACTGTCATAGTATTCTATGCGTCTCTTAAAATGTCTCCCCTCTTTCATTAAACCATGCATACTTAACAGTCACAAATGTATGGTCACAGTTTTCTTGTACTTGCTGCTCACACTGGAGAGCAACACTTCAGCGGTTGTGTTTCCACAGATTGAAATCCCGACCCTGTGAGGAGTTGAGGAGTTTCCACTCACTGTTGCCCTGCCTCAGGCTCTGGATGGCCAAATGGGTTCAGACTCCAGACTACTTTTTTCTTTTTCTTTTTTGTGGATTGGCTCTTTGTGTCTCGACATCTGTGCATTGGTTCCTCTATTTCTTTTGTTTGTGTTTAACAATAGTCAGGTATAAGAGATAGCCTATTCAAAGATAATTATGATTGTCATATTTATATTAAAAAAGTTAAAATGTCACTAGATTTGTTCCGTCCTGTTTTGTGAAATGAAGCCGGACCTTTCATCCATCTTTTTGAGTGATCAGAAATATTGTCTCCTCCTGGTGTACCACAGCTCTGAAACAGTACTTCACAACAGGGGAAACCTTTGATTTGACACTGGACTCACTTACTTACTGCACCAACTAAAGTACTTGGATGTGTTTATAAGACTGGAGTTTTCAAAGAAAACATTATTTGAGTAAGTCACTTAAAGTGTTTAAACTACTGCAGACATTATTACTGCAACTGTATGTGATGGTACAATAAGCTGCATAAGGATGTGCGGCAGTTGATGTTTCCACACGCGTATTTAAAATGTGGACAGTTCAGATTATATTGATGCCTCTAGCAATGTATAACTACAATTTTAATCTATGACAGTGAAGATAATAAAGGAACTACTTTTTGCATCCTTGTGATTGCCTGATCGTTGATGGGATGTCATCAGCACTAAGCTCTAGTTTTACACAATCTGTCATCTGTGTTGTTGCCTCACGTAGCATAATCCTCAAGGTTGTACATCAATTGTAAGCCATCCTAGATCCATGTTTACTCGATAAACAAACACGGGACCAGGTGACTTCACTGATTAGAACACCGTCAGCTGGAGAGGAGTCATACCTTCTCCATTTGGGTTTCTGCTGTTCTTTTTTTTTTTTTTTTAAATCATAAACAACTACGAGCACCTGGCATTAAAGCTGATGTGACTGATGGACGTAATGAAAACCAGCCGCTCTCTGGCACTTAATGAACCACTGTCGGTTTACTAAAATAAGCTGATGTGGTGTCTGGTTGCTGAGAACTAGAGTTGGGTACACGTCTGCCTCGTTTCTTGACTGGCATGTGCTGTGTACGTGTATGCACGCACGCCTCATCCCACATGGGCAAATTGAGATAGCAACCAATCACCAGATGGCGTATTGTTTGAATTTATACTGTTGACCGATAATCCACGCTAATAGTCCATACATACCCTACCCTGTACGGGTGTTTTTCTGCTCGTTATGTAATTCTACTTCCTCTCTCTCTTTTGTTGTCAACCGGACAACCTGACGTCATCACCAGCACCGAGGGGGGTGTGAGTGAGCAGCTCGCGGCGGCTGCTGCTTCAAGACCAGCAAAACGGACGAGAAACAAACCGCAGCGGTGCTTTAGCTTAGCTTGCCGCTCTCTGAAAAACAGGGCAGGTCTGAATGTGTGAAGTTAAGGTAGTGCGCCTTCTGCACTGACTTGAGCCTTTTAAGAAACCCGTCCTGCTCACCAGGCACAACCATGTCCGACGCTGCTAACACTACAGAAAACAACGGAGACTCTGGGCTAAACGGTAAGCTAAATGTGACCAAATTGCTGGACTGGAACAGCTTGTCAGTGTGTTGTTTGTCTGGGGAACGTGTCGGGGGAAGCGGCTGTATGCTTATAACAAGTTTATAGGTGGTTATAAAGTTTATTCTGCCCTATCTTTTTTCCGCCGTGAAGCTACATTGAAGGTAAAGAAAGGGACGTTATGTTCCGTATGTTTATTGACAGTGGTTTAACCAATGGCGCTTCGACAGGCTTGAGTGATAGGCAAGTGAGCCAATCAGCGTTTCACGCGGAGGGGCGGGTTTAAGCTTTGTCAACAAGGCGAGATGGAAGAAGTCAGAGCTGGAAAAATGGGGCTGGAGAAATTAGGACAATTTGGCATGTAGTTGCTGTTCTTTACAGACAGTTAAGTCTTTCTAAAGAACTGAAATCAGTGTAAAATTTTAACGTTTGTAATCTTCATCCTTTTTATTAATTATATTTTCAGATTTCAGTCTGTGTAAGTAGGCTACCAGTTTCATAAAAAACCATCTCTTTCAAATAATTAAAATTCTAACTCAGTCAGCATTTGACACAGCATTTTCCCACCGTGTGTTCACTCTCTCATTTCATGTGTGTGGAAATGTTTCACCTGAGCATTCAGTTGTTGAAATTGGAGGGTACATTAGACCTCGGCTTTGCGGATGGCGTTAGCGACGTAAACAAAGGTATGTTTATTACATGCAGCACTGACTCAGGGGCCTTCCTCTGTACGCTGTGGTTTATTTTTTTCCACACTGTGGGGGGGCCGTGACTTGGCATGCTATTTATGGCCACAGACGTTTTAGGGGCGAGGAAGGTGGGGAAAGTGTGGGGACAGCACACAGCAGTGTAGGAACATGGAGGCTGGCCTGAAACAAAGCCACATCTGGGCAGGACTCAAACTTTCCTTCACTTTTCTTATTTTAAGAGACACACAATTCTTTAATAGTCTCGTATATCTAGTGATTGATAGGTACCTTTTTAAAAATAACCTGTGGGGTAAGCAAGTTGCCAGCATTTGGTTGGTGGCTATTATTTGGACATTTAACAGGATGCCAGGTTAAATCTTTCTCCTGTTATAGGTGATGGAAAGCAACAAATGTTGCTTTTATTATAGACAGTGTGTCATATATACATATATATATATAGACGTTCACGTTTGGTAGTTCTTAGAACAGTCCAACTTTTTGAATTACTTTCTTAAACATTTAATAAGGATTCAATATTTTATTTAGTCTGGATCTCCCCATAATCCCTACCACAACATTAACCCAGAACCATTTTTAATTAACTTACTCATTTGTATTTGGCGGATAAACTTAGTGGTCATAATTACATCAGACAGAGCCAGAATAACTAATGAAGTTTAAAATTCACAGCACATTCTAGTGGTGGCGTTGGTGCACCAGGATATATTACAGGGTTCCTTCAAAGTCAGAAAGAGGCCCAGTCTGTCCCAAGTTACAGCCTGGTCACAGCCAGTGCGCTGCTCATCAGCATCGGAGGCTGTGGCGGAGGAGGGAGGATCTCTGGTGTTGTCTGAGAATTACTAAGCTTGTCTATTAGACACAAGAGGCGTCACTTAGTTATACTGTCATTGGCCAACTTTTGAATTGAACCTCAAACTGTTTGCATACTGGGATAAGGACTCATTAATTGGTGGTTGAACTTTGGGTTTTGTATTGAGTGCTTACTGTATAACACACTGTGGTGAGTTAGTTTTTCTGGTGGTCTGTAGGTAGGCAGACCTGATGCTATTATATCTGCCATGATTTGACTCTCAAATTATCTTTCTAATATTATTAAAATTTTATATTTCTTCTCCACCATTGCTCATAATAATTCATGCAATTCATAAATCACCTAATTTCATCATAACACAGGCCTGACCTACAAGAACAGTGTATGTTTAATCTATCCAATATTGTGTTGGTCATGCTATACACTGATTTTCTGCTTGTCTGTTCTGAATACAGAAGTTAAAGAGCTTAAAAATGAATCGCATATTAAATTGCAATGTTGGTAAAAAAAAATATCACAATTAGATTATTTTCCAAAATCGTTCAGCCCTACTGGATATGTATGGAATAAAAAAAACATATTAGTGTTTCCAGACTATTGCCCCTATTCTGTTTTTTTTTTTTTAAATATAAAATTCAGAATTTCTTAAAGTAAAATAATCCTACAAGCAGTCGAGTGTTTTTCATGGTGTTTGGAGCAGGGAGTCAATGCTGCCAATTTGTTTACCACTGTGTGAGCGTGCTGCAGTGAGCTTGATGTATGGTGTGCAACTGAACGCACATTAGCTACATTATTATTATTATTATTATTATTATTATTACTATTATTATTTTTTTGGTGCCATGGCCAAGTTCAGCCACGACAAAACGTAGCAAAACGTTTATTTCAACTGAATTGATGGTGCCTGGAACACTCTGTCGCTGCCGATTGGGTAACGCCTCTGACATCCACCAAACAAGAGAAAACATACATCAAAGCCTATTGCTCACCTTTGCTCACAACCTTCTTGCTGTGAGGCGACAGTGCTAACCAGTGCACCACCGCGCCGCCCGCAAACAAAATCATTTAAATAAATCTAATATAAATATAATAAAAGTATTTAGCTGCTATTAAGCAGAAATGAGGATAAACTATGAATTGTGTTAGCCTAACTGCAAAAAATATATTTATACATAAATTATACTTATGAACATCAAATGTAGTTTTTATAATGTGAATAATTGAATAAATAGCAAACTTCACATCATGCAATCATTAAATTTTTGAACACGTGCATTTAACATAAGCTTACTTTAGTTTTTAGTGTCACGTGCCAGCCTGTGAACCATTTTTGGAAGTTCAACTTCCTTCATGTTTTGCAGCGGCCGTTTATTTAAAAGGACAGTGGCGGTACCTCAAACTCTGTTGTGTACGCAAGTGCACTGCACTTCACTGCCTTTTTAATATGGCCGTGTTACATACAAGTCACTGCTGATTGGGTAAAGCCTCTGACACCACCACCAAACAAGGAAAAACATATCTCAAAGCACTATTTCGAGGAAACATGTTTAACCCGGAAATGGTAGCAAAACGGTGCTCACCGTTTTCAGATTGAACATGCCCCTAGTGGGGGGGAAATAGTACAGTAGCACCAGTTAGTTTACTTCCTCTCTGGACAGAAATGTTTGACAGTGGAACTGCCCAACCTTCTGTGTGGGAGTGTGGATTGAACGGCCACAAAATTGATTGAATGAGTTACGGTATCTAACTACACCGTTCTGTCTATTATTTTGCAACATAATAGCATAAAAAGTCAGAATTAGATTTTAAAACCATTTATTTACATTGCAAACATCTAGCTATTTGTGCTCAGATGCCAAATATAGTCTGAAGTCTTGAAATGTGAGTCTGGAAAAGTATGGAGTTTTGAAATGGAAAATGACTTCTGTTACAGTACGTGTACTTTCACAGTCTAATATGAGGGTATGAGTGCATGCTGAGACATAGCTTTAGGGACAATAAGACCTTGCACTGGGCCAGCAGTGTGCCCTGTTATCTGAGACTGTGTTATTTTTGGCGTTTCCTGGAGCTCTCACGCCAGTGTTGTAAACATTTTTATCTAATACCTGTGGTCTTAAGTCAAGAGGAAGCCTCAGCCCTCCTCCCTCCCGTCTGAACCTCAGCATTAGTAGATCAAAGATGTCACCCCATGTCTACTTCCTCTAAATCCACCCAACAGCTGATAACTGCTCTGTGGCCAGAATGTTCGGGAGAGTCAGCGCCATGGCACTGTGGTTTTAGTCCACGGAGCGGAGACAATGGGCTGTCAACACCAGCTTGGCTCGCCGTCCGCCGTGTAATCTGCAGGATGAGTGTGAGTGCTGAGTCTAGCCCTGTGTAGTGGGGGAGGGGTGCATCGTTTGGGTAGGGGGTATAACTGGCCTGAATCCTGAACTTTGAAATTTTATTCCCTGGAAGCTCATGTGAACATGTTTACTTATCATTATGGGGTCATCTGACTTGCTCAGAATTTTTAATTTTAAGTACAGAAGGAGAAAGTGCTTTCATAGCTGCATGACAAGGGGTATTGGAGCCCCCCTACCCCCATTATTTTAATTATTGCCCTAGATAACCAGCCCCTTCCATGTATTTGTAACTCAGCTCTGACACGCTGTACCCCCTCAGCTGTCAGTCCATGGCAAAGCTCTCGTACACGCAGGGAGAGTACCATATATCACAGTCAAGGTCTACATGATACCATAGCACATACACAGGCATTTACTGCCCTTTCATCACACAGTAGTAAATAGAGTTTTACTCTTGAACTTGTTTGACTGACAGGCTCAGTCGTTCCGTCTTGGAACACCCTGTACTAGTCAAAGAGAAGTAGATAATTGACATATAGCATAGCAGGATGGTTGCAAATCTGCCAAGCTTGCTCAGCTGGGCATTAAAATTGTAAAGAGGCACCATTAATCTGATAAGTTACACCTGTCCTTGTCCTGCTGTGAAAAAGGTCAACTAAAACTTTCTCCCAGAGCCCAAACCGTACTGGCAGCCCGATCCCTATCTGCACATGCGCAGAAGTGGTCCTGTCAGTCAAAGAGGGTTACCACAAATGTGTCTGTTCACAATTACTCGTGTGTCTGTGGTCTGTTCTCATCTCAGGGCGTCAAATACCGATGCTTTCAGAAAGGATGCAGAAGTTACCCTTCAGCGTCTGTATGAGATGCCCTCGTGCGCCCCTGTATGAGACGCGCTGCCTAGACTGGAAGCACTAGTAGCTAGCTAAGAAGCTAGCTATGTTAGTGTAAAAGGCACTGACAGCTCCCCAAAGCCCCTTACCCTATCACAGAGGTGTGTGCCTAAACCTAAGTCAGCGATTGCATGCATGTTGACTGGCTAACCATAGCAGCTAACACATCGGTCGCCAGGCTCCTTTGAATAGGTAGGCAGCACATTGTCTCCTGCTATAGGCACAAACAGGTTGTTAGACCTATTTGGGGAATGTTACCAAAAGGATGGTAATATGCATTATAGACACAGTTCATTATCATCAAGGACACAATGACGCCACTCATTTGCACACTAATTTTATTGGCAAAAGAGTTTGTGTCAGTACCTAAGTTATACCTTAATATCATCTGATAATTGTTCTCTATCACAATAAAGTGGGGTTTTTTTGTGTGTGATTTGCTGTTTTTTATCCAAAGTGCCTAGCAGGTTTTACAGCTTAATATTATACTAATTTAAAATCCAGGTGGAAATAGAATTTTTAAACCACTTGGAATATAAGCATCGCTGACAGAGGTGAGTGAAGGAAAGTTGCATGATGGTCTGTTTCTTTCCACAGGGTCCTGGGTGGAGTTGGAGATGAACCGAGGCACAGTCGCATCAGTCCAGTTGTCCTCCACAGACGGCCCGGCCCCAGGCCTGCTGCCCCTCCCTCAGGTGGAGGAAGAGGAAGCGGAAGCCATGGTTGGGGGGCTGGAGCACGTTCCGTCATCATCCTCGATCCACAACGGAGACATGGAGAAGATCCTGCTGGACGCCCAGCACGAATCAAGCCGCAGCAACTCCTCCTGTGACAGGTATTGTTAAGTTTTACCAAGCTAGAACCTCCATGGCCAGCGGGGGGCGGCGACTCTGATCGCAATAATCAGTCCGATTGCATTGGACTTAATGGTAAAATTGACCCAACTTCTCACTTGATTTATAACCTCAGTAAACACTTTCCTTTTATGGTTTGAGTCTTTAGTTTCACGTTTATTCAAAGCTTATGAGTCAGCTGTTTTTCCAGTTAGTACATTTTGCTTTAAGCTTGTTTTTTGCTAGCCAAAATTAGCATCTATCACAGACGCTAACCAAGCTCTTTTTTTTTTTTTTAAGAAACTTTATTATAAATTACAAAAATAGTCAGATGCATACAAAAACTCAGAATAAAGTCAGAGAGCCAATACATTTCCCATATCACAAATATATATGCTTAAAAGAAATCTGCATAATCAAAACATACATAAAGATTTTCATTTATCCTTATCAGATAGCTAACTGTGTGTGTGTGTGTGTGTGTGGGGGGGGATAACCAAATAAAAAAAAATATATATTTGTATTTCAGAAATAGAAAATAAAAGAATACATGTAAGAAATATCCCGCTACGGGATACAAAAAGGGTAAACTCGCCATACACTAACAATACATAAAGGATAAATTAATCGCTATAATATCAGGGATATCAATCCTGCCCTGCTGAAGGGTCCCTGTGAAGACAAACGCTGCGGTCGAAAAGTCTTTATTGCTTAGGAAGGTTCCTAACTGAGTGAAGTGAACTGGAAGCATTTAAATGGCAGTCATCATAAGAGCTGGTTGAATTCTCTCTAGCTATCACCTTTTGCAAAGGATACACTGGACCATCCATTACGAAAGGAAAGGAGATAATGCCGTCCCACAATTCCTTGCGGCAGCAATATTTAAAGCGAAGCAGGTTCTCAAACTCAAACGATAAAATCCATTGACCACATTTAGCAAAGTCGCTGAAATAAAGACACACATTAAGATACTTGAATAAGACGCTCAAATTTTCCTTCTTCCTTTTAGTTTGTTTTCTTTTGTCTTTGCTGTAATCTAATGCTGTTTCAGCCCCATTTTATGTTTCGGATTGTTGAAATATGCCATAAACTGTTTTATTAGAATTTTCTATCCCCAACCATGATGGATAAAGGATGTTGATCACCATGTAAGTTACCATTGGCTTTTAAGCCTTTTCTCTCTTATGCCATAACTTGCTAATATGCATTGGCCCTATGTCTTGAACTGTCAACAATAACTGAGACCCATGCGAGCTATGTTACTAGTCTTGTAAAATGATCTAAGTGAGGATAATGTTGCAGCGTGTAGATACCCTTAATGCCTTTTAGAAACGGCTATGATCAAGCTGGATAACCTCTTCAGTAAATATAATGTATTATTTCAGTGTTTGATTTATTTGTGGCGGCCTACCACATTATAAACATCGACAGCCACATAGTGATTTTTTTGTGTTTTACTAATTGAAATGGGGAAAATTGTATGTGAAGACAGCGCATATATTTGCTCAGTACCTCTTTCTCCTCACATCTTTCCTTTAAAAAGTGGTTAGGAAAGGAGATTTTTATTTATTTTTTTTTGACTTTTCGACCGCACACACTGGTCTGTGTGCTGTTTTGTTTGTTTTTCTGACCTCCCTGTAGTTAAACCTGTTATTGGGGATTTTTCACCATATGTACACTTGTCTTTCTTTACCTCTGAAAGGTTTTGGTCAAAAGGCTGTTATATACTTCCTAATCTCCTTAACATTTCATACACAAGAGGGCACAGGAATGTCCGCCATGACTGAAAAGTTAAAAGAAAGTCACGAGTTCTTGGGTTCAAACAAGACTATGTTTATAGTTGTTGCATATTTAGACCACGTGGTCAACTTGGTTCCTGTCTAATGCTTCTCCTGACCTAGAGCACCCTGCTTCAGAAGTTGCATTTGATTTTTAAAGCCAAAATAGTGTCACTTCTGTCCTTGGTTTAGTTGTTGTACTTACACGTTATTTTTCTTTTACCTGGTGACTGTTCCATCAAGGTAGATAAAGTAAACTCCTGACTTATTTTGATGCTTCATAGCAGGCGACTGTCAAGCTTAATTTAACTTTGTCTCAAAGAATTTCCAGTGGACGGAAACAGAATCCCAAAAGACCAGTCTCTTTTCACACTCGCGTCACTTATGTCGTGTTTGGAAACACAAGTTCTGACCTTTTTCTCACAATGTGAACAAGCATGAATTTACGTGTTCAAAGACCATATTAATAAAAAATAAGTTATGAAAATCATGAGTGAGCACAGTTTATTTGAAAGCTTAGCGTGTATAAGTTGCGTTGAAGATATTTATTATTTCACTAACTTTCAATGCCGATGAGCTTGTACATGTACTAAATTACATCCTGTGAAAGAGAATGTGTCAAAGGCTAACTGATTATGAAGAGTTACTTCATTCCTTTCTGACACATTTCTTGTTCTAGTCACGTCCTGCCAGTTGGATGGTCATACATAATTTGTAGAATGTCCAAAACATTTCACATTTGTCTTACTCTTACCTCTGGCATTTGTCACTTTGCTTCTCAAGTCTCCTAATTGCATCCACGTTTCCCTCACTTGCGTCTTTTCCTAAAAACTAAGCATGAGACATGAGACGTCCTTTCCTGCAAAGCATCACATGAAGCGACGTCCGTTTCTGATGATTGCAGCACATGATCACAGCTGGATCAGCTGTCAGTCGGCTCTAACAGCTGTAGAGACTTTTCATGGAGTTTGTGTACTGTACATGTGCACGGTGTTGGTACTAATAAAGTCTCTCAGTTATCAGTGCAGAGCAGCATGATTCTCTTTGCATCATTTCTACTGGCACAATGCTGATATTATCTGCATTTATATTTATTAATTCTGATTGTGAATTTGTTATTGAATAACCCAGAATATGATCATGGTGTATTGGGATTTATTAGGCTAAATTTTTCAGGGAAATTGAAATGATGTTACTCATATCAAAGTGGATGCACAGTTTTAGGCTTTCCGTTTATTTCCTCTTCTGATATCCTTTAACACTACTGCATACGTTTTATTTGCAAGTCCCATCACTCGCAAGTCGATCACTGCTTTCCATCAAATCAATATAACGATTTTTATTTGCGCAGCAGCTTTCATTTACACTGTCATAAGCTGATTTTACTCGCTAAGCCGCCGGCTGCTTTCATCAGATGCAGTCTGAGATGGCTGGATGTGCAGGCTGTATTTTCCTTTACTTGCTTCATTAGAGACTTTAGTGCAGTTTAGTGGCTTGTCCGACTCCTTAATGACGATAAATTATGATAAACGTGTTTCTTGCTGACAGACTCTCCGACTCTCTCTGACTTTAATTTTCTCCATAATAAAATTTGATGGGAGAAATAAAATCTTTCTAATAAGGTGTGTGTGTGTGTGTGTGTGTGTGTGTGTGTGTGTGTGTGTGTGTGTGTGTGTGTGTGAGGGGGCTTCTGTTGTTCAGACCTACAATAAACTCAGATTTTAACTAGACAGTGAATCATAAAACAAATCAAATCAAGACTTTGCAGTGATACAGTTGAGCTTAATGTTTCTGTCGTGATGTATCAGATCAGTCCGATCAGCTGCAGCATCCAATCAAAATAACGGCTACCCAATAAAGGGCGTGTCGGTCCTGCTCCTCGATCCTTGCTCTTCGGAGCGCAAATAAGAGCTTTGGGACAGTCTGCAAGATGGCGGAGCGTAACAACTTCTGGTTGGAGTGAGGAAACGACAAATAAGAGACTTGAGAAGCACCCCTTGTCTCCTCATCAAGAGCCCCAGACATGTTGGTGCAATTTCTCTGCGAATAGAAGAACACTGAAGTTTGTCAAGCAAAAGAAGAAAGAATTGCATTAGATGAACTGAAAGATATAGGGCTACTATTAGCTATTACCCATTTAAGGAAAAGCAGTAGACAATATCTTGTACATACTGAGGAGGTCTATCCCTGTATTAGTGGGTGCCCCCAGTTGCAGCTCAACGTTGATGGAATGCCCCTCTGGTGTGTAGTCAGCAACTCATTTGCCTTCCCTTCCGGCTGTCACTTTCCTTTGCTGTTAAACGACAGTAAAACATGTCGTCTTGCAGCAAGAAACTCAACAACATCTGCTCGTGTAAAACAATCTTGGTGTTCTCTGGTGAAATCAGTGATAAGCAATGTTTGTTGGATAGTTCAGATGTTGAGAAAACTGCCATCTTGACTGAAATATAACTTTCCAGTGTAGAGGCGGTTTATGTGCTAAGCCCTGAGGGTGCAACTGGGTGTACACTTGACAAAGAGTTTGTCACGATCAGCCTTGTTTTTTGTTCACTTTCGGCGTCAGGCACCACCGTGCACCTGGAATGCTTTGAGGTTAAGTCTGATATTTCAACTCTGACATTTCCCAGTTCTGAGCAATCTGGAGCACGGCATCAGATAAGGGGCATGATGATACACTTTGGTCATGAGACATGACAATGCTCAAAAACAAGATGAGAAGAATTTTAACACTATTTTGATGTAATATGAAATGCTGAAATGTGGGACGATTTTGAATATTATTTCCTGCATTGTGCTCCAATTTTGGGTAGAAATGTCTTCATTTATAAAAAGAGAAACAAAAAATTCAGCTGGCAGGTGACAATTCACAAATAGAAAAATACAACAGAATATAATGCAGTAATCAGCAGCCTGTTACTTTTTTTTGACAACGCACATTTGTTTGTTCTATATTTAAATTGCTTTGCGTGTTTTCTTATTGTGCAAATAAACCTTTCTCGACGCATTTTCATTTGTAAGTTTACATTTTTTAAGAAATGCTTTCAAAAAGTGACGGGGACAAAATCATCCATTTCAAAATGTGGTTGGGACAGTGTCCCCAGTGTCCCCACCTATGGTCACTTAGCTTCTAAACGTTCCTTAATATTGCAGTGGAAAACTGAAGTCAGCCCATAAATATGTATATTTGCCCTCTCAACATGTTGGGTCAGCTTTGACTATGACGTGACACCTGCTCAGAAGTTGAGTTGGTTTCCGAAAATAAAATGACATCATCTTGCGTCCCATTTTACTGAGCACATTAGAAAAATCCTGACTCTTCCAAATCCCAGCCACATCATGTGCTTGTGCGTAATCCTCGAGTCCGCGATACAGCAGAGCTTATCAGAGAGCCGGCAGTCAGCTGTCAACGAATCACCTGAGGATGTTTGAGTATTTGATCCAAGAACACTGTATCAGCAGTGCAATGTTTTAACAATTTTAGAACAATCAAGGTGTCATGTTACGCAGGATTAATTAGAATTTTTTTTATTTCCTTCAGTACAGGAGCAACAGGACTTTACTGCTGGGTAAACCACTGGTACGCATTACATACTGTACCATTCAAGATGTTGTTGTAATATCAAGTAGACAGCAAGAAAACTCCTTTTCAACAACCACACGAGTCCAGATATAGCTTTCTTGCTCAATGTGCGTGAAGTCAAACAGGGGTGGAACAATACAAAACTACTGTCAAGTCTTCTACATACTGTAGATGCATAACAAACCAGTGTGAGAGAGTGTAGGGAAAAGAGAACTGAAGGGAAAAGCAAGCTGAGCAGACTCAAGTAGTGAGTAAACACTATGACAACAGTTTCCAGGAAGGTGCGAAGGTCACGAGGAGTCATGAGTTCACCACTTTGCTAATAACGAGGCCTCTTGATGTCGTTTTTTGACTCTGCTCACAGCCCTCCGCGGCCCCACAGTCCCCAGGATGACGGACAGATCATCTTTGACGTGGACGTGACTGGCAGAAGAGACAGTCAAGTAAGGGCTTGTGTACCTCTCAGGTTCTCAGTCTGTTTCCATGGGAACCTCCACCACCTGCCCTGAAGTGGGGGGTGTGTGTGTGTGTGTGTGTGTGTGTGTGCGTGCGCGTACACGAGAATGACAACTGCTGCCTGGCTTTTAGTTTCCATGGAAATGGCTGCCACTCCCAGTGTGGATTTCTTTCTTTTGCATTGTCACTATTACTTTCACTGTTGTTCACTCTTTATCTCTTTTTGTCTGTGAGGGCACTCTGGAAACAAAACTCTTAATAAATACACAATCTTGTTTGTCTTGAAAGGCTAAATTAAATGTTTTTCTTTAGTCAGAAGAAGACGTCTTGGACAAGGAGAGGGACATGGACATCCTGATGAAGGACGCAGATTGGGTTGCTGACTGGTCTAGTCGACCGGAAAACATTCCCCCCAAGTAAGTCTCAAACTCAGCAAACATCAACCTAATGTTTCCATGGCAACCAAATCACAGCTCCTTGTTTGTCCTGAGTAAGTGGATTACTCATTATGGCAATAAAGTTGGTCTAAAAGCACAAATATAAAGCCAGAATTTGTGTATGAAACTCTGACGCTCACGTTACAATTGGAAAAGCTGAAGGTTAATTGATATGCAAGTTAAACCTCTCTTCCAATAATTTAAAGAAAGCTATTTAAATAATGCATAAATGTACAGAACTTACAACAATTTTAGCTGGCGCACAATCATATTTTTTTATATATATACACACACACACACACACACACACACACACACACACACACACACACACACACACACGTTTCTTGCTGATAGACTCTCTGACTCTCTCTGACTTTAATTTTCTCCATAATAAAATTTGATGGGAGAAATAAAATCTTTGTAATAAGGTGTGTGTGTGTGTCTGTGTGTGTGTGTATGTGTGTATATATATATATATATATATATATATATATATGCATGCTCCCACAAAATAATTTAAAAATCAATTTTATATGAAAGTGGGGAGGGGGGGGCTGATGACTTTTATTGCTGTATAACCTATTAAACCTACAGCTTTTTCGAAGCCAGTCTACTTTATCAGCCAGAAAAACTTGGTTCAGATGTTTGTATTTGTGTTTCAGTCCTCTAAAGATGAAGCTGAACCAAGTTGTCTCATTTGAGAGCTCTAAACTTCAATGAATGACTAACAATGAATGACTTAAGCAAATTATAGGGGGCGCATTTACCAAGATTGACAGGTATCAGGTTGTCAATCAGCAGTGCTGTGTCTAAAGCGACTGTGATTTATGCAGGGAGTTTCACTTCCGTCACCCTCGACGCTCTGTAACACTCAGCATGAGGAAGACCGGGGCCATGAAGAAAGGAGGCATCTTCTCCGCAGAGTTCCTCAAAGTCTTCATCCCCTCGCTGCTACTATCACACGTCCTGGCTCTGGGGCTGGGGTAAGCAAAAACTGCCACAGATCTTTGAAGGGTCACACTGAAATTAATGCCTTTTTGTAGTCAAAAGCTCATTAAAATTTTTATGCCAAAATATAACAGATTTTATTTGTTGCTCCCAGAAATGTTTTCTTATCAGGGTGGGAAAACCAGCGCTTACGCCATCACAGAACACTGAAACGGTCCACTGAAGCCAAAGGTCACTTAAGGGCAGAACACCCAGAATTTAGTGTTGTTAAAGGTTTGGGTATTGATATCAGTTCAAGTTTGTGCTCAGATATTAGTGTATAGGTGTTTCACAATCATTTTATAAAACATTATTTGTGCATTTTCTTAATTTGTAAATATTTCCCAGTTGTACATGAAGCCCAGTAGGGGGAGCTGTACAGCTGCACACAGCAGTCAGCTGTGTCCCTCCCCTCATGACAAGCAGGCAGAGCAGCTGCCGACTGAAAGGCTGCTCACCTGCTGCCTCGTAGTGAGCCCCCGACGCTCCCAGTGGCACTCTCTGGTTGTGATAGCACATGTTACAGTAATCCTGGCTCCTCAATCAGATAATGTCACAGCGAGGATTCCTCAGGCAGCAGTCTTTTCTTGGACATGACGTGGTATGCAAGGAGTGTCATTAACAAACCTGTGATAATCACAACATCCCTCTTGGCTATTCTGGGGTTTATATGGTTAGATAATAAATCTCTATGGTCTCACTGAATGGTAGCTGTTGTTTATGAAGAACTGTATGAGAAAAAGGGCTAATTGTTTTATTTTTGGTATTTCTGTTCATTTAAATATTTCATAATCCTCCTCAAGTTACATGTTAGTCTATAGTGCTGGGTTTGGTTGTTTTTAGTTTCTGTGTAGAGATAACGGCTATATTGGCACCAGTTTAGCTGACATTAGCTGTCAAAAGCTGTATTTATAATATTCCAATATCAGTCCTACTCACAAATATTGATACTGGATTTATCTAATTGCAAAAACAGCATTTTGGAGACCTGTTTTTCTATTAAGTGCCCTAATAGCACTGTTAAATTACACAAACATTCAATGAAGAAAACACTTAAGATGTCTGAGAAACGTTCTGGATATGCACACCAATTTGTTCTTTGCTTAAAAATGTATAGTGCTATAAAAAGAAAGTCCCTGTTGGATCACATCAGTATTATGGGTGAGCTACTGGTATATGGCATCGACTTAAAAAACTATGTATCCCTGTCTGCATGTCTGGCTGCAAGATGGTGTAATATAAAAGAACAAAATATATATATTGTATAAATATATATTTTTTTCATGAACAAATTTAACGCCCCATGGCCGTACTGATAGTGAAGTGCAAGACACTAGCTTTGACTGATATGTTTGCTTGACTAGTGTTGACAGTTTTTCTTGTGTCCGTCTTGTACTTAACATGTGGTTTTGCTTTCTGGATAAATGTTGCTAACTCTTGTTAGCCTTGCCAACGTTAGAGCACTCTTGTTCTTCCCCTTTATTGTTTCCAAGTGAACCAGGTTCAAAGACCTTACAGATCTTTTTCACAGCAGACATTTTGAAAGCAGAAAGTGCACAGGTGGCATTAATGATTTTTATGGTTGTTGAATTCTATTTTGGTGAGGCAAGTCCAGGGACTGGCACTGTACATGCTATACTCACTCACTAGAGAGGCTTCCTGGGAACATAGCCATCATTAATGGTAGTAGTTCATCTCTCCTTTTCCTGCTATGACAAATGTCAAAATATCTGCTGGGAAAAATGTCTATTTTACATCTGTATCCACCTTTTTTATGTAGATTTTCAGTTTGCACATAAATGAAATCTCAGCGACAACACAGGAAATTTTAAGAGTTACCACGACGTACAGGAAGCATGTGACTGAAACGTCACTGAAGCTTCCGCTCCACTGGGCGGATGAAAAATAACGGCAGACGAAAAGGGTTAGGGTTAGAAAACAGAAATGATGTTTCCATCACGTTTTTCACCTTTTGTCATTCACTTTTTTAATTACATCCTCTTGTTGCGCCCTCTTCTGCAATGGTTTAGTGGCACCTGAATGGATGCACTCAACTCCTAATATTCACATAACGATAGTGGATGGAAATGCACATTCATCTGCATTTTTTTTTTTAATGGAAATTAGTTAAAATTTTGTGCTGAATGTGGATGGAAACTTGACTATTGTGACTTCACCATAGCAGGAAAAGTACAGGTAGAACTAATAACATTAATGGTGACTCTGTTCCAGCAATTGTTACAACAAAGCAATTAGTGTTACTTGTTACGGCTGTGTGGGACAAGTCAAAATGCAGTGAAAAAGGTCTGTCCAACTTAAGTTTCACGCCACAATTTTTACCCTTTTCATGCGTGACCCCTTGCAGTGTCCCCCTAGTTAAGCTCCTAATTAAGCCAGTGATTCCCAAACTTAACATCCTTTTTTCTAGGAATGCATTGAAGGTGAAGACAGAAAATGAATGTAGTCAGTTGAAAAGTGATTCCTGACATCAGATCGGGGTGTTGACAAGGGGTTAAGCTTTTCCTTGCATGTCTAGTCAATACACCACCACAGCTGGTTGTTTTTCACAGTGATATTTTTACCGGTCACATTCCCATGCTGCAGTGAGTATGGTTTGTAACCTGCTCCTTGTCTACCTTCTGCTCAACAGAGTCTACATTGGAAAGAGGTTGATCACACCACCTGCCAGCTCTTTCTGAACCTGGAACTGAAGAAAAGTGCCTGAGAAAGTGTTGCTGTCATGAGAAGAACGCCCTCCTCTCCTCCCTCTGTCCCGCCTGCCCCCCCCCCTCCTCGTCCCTGAGATATGACTTGTTCTCAGATGAAATGCATCTACCTTTTCCTCTCTCTCTCCTCCTTCCCTCCCCTTTTTTTCTTGATTGCTGTTCTCTGACTATCTGTAGATATTCCCTCTCTCCCTCCTCATAACCTTCACTCATTTGTATAAGCTTTTCAAAGGATGAATAAGGTCATATTTCCTGTTCCCCAGCGATTGGGTTTGATTGTTTATTACGGGTGGGTTTTCAGGGAGGGTCACAGCATCAAACCAAACTCTTCTACTTCATACGTTATCCCAGTGCCCTTTGATCATCTGATAACAAGGGAGGGCTGTCCAGTTTTAGTTTAGTTTTAACTGACCACAGATTGTGCCACCTACGTGAGTAGCCCAACACTCGATCTCGAAAGAGTTCGACCAGATTCAGAGTCAGCTACGCAAACTGAAAAAGTGTTCATGCCTTTTTTGAAAGAAGCCATTTTGTTTACTTTCCATACGCTACATAGCTTAAAAAATATATATAATTTTACAACAGCGGTGATTAAGTAGTTTTGATGAAAGGAGTTTCAATAGTGGCCATCATGAATTGCACCGGGGGAGTCTCTGGCTCTGTCGAGAGACGAGAGAGAGATTTATGGGACATTTCTTCACCTTTTCTGTGATGAAAACGAGAAATTAAAATCATTTGAAATCTGCATCTGAATGAATATTTTTGCAAAGTTACAGTAACAGGAAACCAGGGTGTAGAAGTGTGTTGTGCGGGCAGGCAGTGTGGCCCTCTCAGTGTGTACACCAACAGTATTTTGTGGTTGGGTCTCGGGTAACGGCGATGTACGGCCCAGAAAGGTTCAGTCTTCTGTCCATACGGTCTGTGTCGGCTGGTTTGGTCCTGACCTGTCAGTTCCCACTTTTATTCCAGATTGGGCTGGATATGACATGGTACTCTGCTGATTTGTTTCTAATTTTTGTGGATTTTAAGTGATTCAAAAAGGTATCAAAAAAGTGAGATTTGAATTAAAGAGAACCTGATATATTGACATTTGTTATTAGGATGTCTGAGTAATTTCATTTGAAAAGTGTTTTATGAAAGATAAATGTAAACTTTCAGAGTTGGTTGGTTGGCTTCAGATAATTGTTATTAAAGGCCATTTCTTATGAGCAAAAATGTCTAGAAATACTTCCATCAAGCTGCACATGAAGGGAACTGATTCCAGGGTCTGTCTTAGTTTTGAACAGGCAGAACACCCCCCCCCCCCCCCCCCCCCCCCCCCCCCCCCCCCCC
>NC_060162.1:23136165-23139301 GCF_021292245.1 Micropterus dolomieu | reverse complement strand
CCAGTTTTAGTTTAGTTTTAACTGACCACAGATTGTGCCACCTACGTGAGTAGCCCAACACTCGATCTCGAAAGAGTTCGACCAGATTCAGAGTCAGCTACGCAAACTGAAAAAGTGTTCATGCCTTTTTTGAAAGAAGCCATTTTGTTTACTTTCCATACGCTACATAGCTTAAAAAATATATATAATTTTACAACAGCGGTGATTAAGTAGTTTTGATGAAAGGAGTTTCAATAGTGGCCATCATGAATTGCACCGGGGGAGTCTCTGGCTCTGTCGAGAGACGAGAGAGAGATTTATGGGACATTTCTTCACCTTTTCTGTGATGAAAACGAGAAATTAAAATCATTTGAAATCTGCATCTGAATGAATATTTTTGCAAAGTTACAGTAACAGGAAACCAGGGTGTAGAAGTGTGTTGTGCGGGCAGGCAGTGTGGCCCTCTCAGTGTGTACACCAACAGTATTTTGTGGTTGGGTCTCGGGTAACGGCGATGTACGGCCCAGAAAGGTTCAGTCTTCTGTCCATACGGTCTGTGTCGGCTGGTTTGGTCCTGACCTGTCAGTTCCCACTTTTATTCCAGATTGGGCTGGATATGACATGGTACTCTGCTGATTTGTTTCTAATTTTTGTGGATTTTAAGTGATTCAAAAAGGTATCAAAAAAGTGAGATTTGAATTAAAGAGAACCTGATATATTGACATTTGTTATTAGGATGTCTGAGTAATTTCATTTGAAAAGTGTTTTATGAAAGATAAATGTAAACTTTCAGAGTTGGTTGGTTGGCTTCAGATAATTGTTATTAAAGGCCATTTCTTATGAGCAAAAACGTCTAGAAATACTTCCATCAAGCTGCACATGAAGGGAACTGATTCCAGGGTCTGTCTTAGTTTTGAACAGGCAGAACAACCCCCCCCACACTTCATGCGTAAACACAAGGACTTGGCTAGCATGTTCAGTAACATCTGCAACATGTTTGAAAAGCTGAATCGGACATCTGCTTCATTGGAGTATCTCTGAGGTTGGTCTGTGGTCCGTTTTGTCCCAAGTGGACCAGACCTGGTTCAAATAATATTTCATTTAGAAGTTCAGTTCTTAGTTTTTCTTCCACTAATTGGCTTGTTGCGGACTACTTTGTTGACAGACGTACAGCTTTTCACCTGAGTTTAAAGGTAAATATTATACTACCTTTTTATTGTATTTTTTTTACATGAAACCTGTGGGGTGAGCTTTCTGACAGAATCAGCCTGTTGCTCGATGACAGACAAAAATGGATGTTGCTTTGTTGCCTTTTCAAAAAATGTTAAATGATTTTGTGACTACTGCATTTCAGTGTGCAATTTCACGGCGCAAGAAAAGCATAGACACAAAACAAAGTAACTTCTTCGAGCTCTGACATTTTTTAGAAAATCATCGTAACAAGCGTATGTGAAGTTTTAGTTTGTGGGTCTTTCATCGACCCCACTAGAGGGCATAGATGTGAAAGTATTTGGAAAAACTACTACTTTTTTTCTGCTTTTGACAGCTCCTTGAAGTGAAGGTACAACAAGCCTCTCCATGAAATAGTTTTGCTACATATACTATATGATCCAGCAGGTCAACCTGTCTTTTTGCTTTACCTCTTATGACAGGCTCATTAACTACCAGCAGTGACTGGGGTACTGTCTCCATTTCAGCCACAGAGGTACTGCACACGACATGCATGTCTCTTGTGTTTTACGTGCAGCGTTTGGCTGCAATATTTTGGATTGTTCTTTACTGTTTGTTTTGTTTTGAGTTGTCTGTTTTGTTTTTTTGTGAGTGGCAGTAAGGTTGTGAACGCACAAAGCGGGAGTCAAGTTTGACACGGTGTGTGAAGATGAAACTCCCATTGTTGATGGCAGGGCCTGATGTGAATAGGAAATGGAAGTGTGGCAAGAGATTTCCCTCAGACTGCGGTGGTAACAGTAGTTATTGTAATGATGCATTTGCTTTGATTTTTCTTTTTCCCACTACATTGGAAAAAAATGATAAACATTTTGTCATTAAAGATTACGTGAATAAAACTTCACTGAATGGGTCTTTTTAATTGTGAATAAAATGACTGTGAACTTGTTTTATACTTGCATCCCACAGGAAACCTTCAGTCTTTGAAAGATTTATTACAATTAATAAATATCTTATTATGATTCATAACCAGCTGAGGATTTAATCATGCTGCTAAATCATTAGGTATGTAAAATGTGTCAGGAAAATATAGGATCCAATTTTGATAAATAATGCTGTTCTAAATTCCTAAATTGTAGGAATTTTAATTGAAATCTTTAAAGCCTAAAACTACATATTTTATATTTATAAAATTAACCATTTTATATTAAATAATGATAGTGGACAGATCCCTTCCTGTCAAATATACATCTTCCCAGAAACCATCAAACCTTTGACTCTGCTTCTCTTTTGCCTCGTCTCTCTCCGCCGACAGAGTTTAGCAGGCAGAGAGAACAGGAAAAGCTGAGCGTCACGAGCGCCCAGATACGGAAAGGGCAGTTATCCCCGTCAGAAAGTGTTTCCCCTGCCGCGGGAGCGCGCGTGCGTTCAGCGGTGAAGGCGGACCTTCGACTTCATCAAAGTGAATGAAAAATTTACCATGTGGATTGTTTAATCTATCGTTTTAGTATTGTTTTATTAACGAGGTTTGTTTAGAGCAAGCAAGCACTTATAAACGGACTGTATTTTCTACTTGCCATAAAATGTATCCCCCCTTTATAATGCACAGATGATGGCCTACTGTCAAGTATTTAATTCTGTGTATACTTCACATCATGACTAATAACAGGGGTGAATATGGAGATGTTTCTATTTTCCTAGCAAAAGTTATGGTGGGATACAAATTATTTCAGACTGTATTTTCAACTTGCCAGAAAATGTATCCGCCATCCATAACGAGGTTGCTAGGCCATCTGAAATCATTTGTATCCCACCAGAGGCGAGCAAAGTGTTAAACTGATGACAGTGATGTTGATACAGTATCGATGGCGTATGTGGAGCAGCTTACTTTAAAAAGGTGACAGTCTGTCTGAATCTAGCTTCTAAACAGTAACATGGATGACAAAGTGATCGACTACGTGGTCAGTTATAACATCACCAGACTATCGCG
>NC_060162.1:23129778-23136065 GCF_021292245.1 Micropterus dolomieu | reverse complement strand
GAAAATCATCGTAACAAGCGTATGTGAAGTTTTAGTTTGTGGGTCTTTCATCGACCCCACTAGAGGGCATAGATGTGAAAGTATTTGGAAAAACTACTACTTTTTTTCTGCTTTTGACAGCTCCTTGAAGTGAAGGTACAACAAGCCTCTCCATGAAATAGTTTTGCTACATATACTATATGATCCAGCAGGTCAACCTGTCTTTTTGCTTTACCTCTTATGACAGGCTCATTAACTACCAGCAGTGACTGGGGTACTGTCTCCATTTCAGCCACAGAGGTACTGCACACGACATGCATGTCTCTTGTGTTTTACGTGCAGCGTTTGGCTGCAATATTTTGGATTGTTCTTTACTGTTTGTTTTGTTTTGAGTTGTCTGTTTTGTTTTTTTGTGAGTGGCAGTAAGGTTGTGAACGCACAAAGCGGGAGTCAAGTTTGACACGGTGTGTGAAGATGAAACTCCCATTGTTGATGGCAGGGCCTGATGTGAATAGGAAATGGAAGTGTGGCAAGAGATTTCCCTCAGACTGCGGTGGTAACAGTAGTTATTGTAATGATGCATTTGCTTTGATTTTTCTTTTTCCCACTACATTGGAAAAAAATGATAAACATTTTGTCATTAAAGATTACGTGAATAAAACTTCACTGAATGGGTCTTTTTAATTGTGAATAAAATGACTGTGAACTTGTTTTATACTTGCATCCCACAGGAAACCTTCAGTCTTTGAAAGATTTATTACAATTAATAAATATCTTATTATGATTCATAACCAGCTGAGGATTTAATCATGCTGCTAAATCATTAGGTATGTAAAATGTGTCAGGAAAATATAGGATCCAATTTTGATAAATAATGCTGTTCTAAATTCCTAAATTGTAGGAATTTTAATTGAAATCTTTAAAGCCTAAAACTACATATTTTATATTTATAAAATTAACCATTTTATATTAAATAATGATAGTGGACAGATCCCTTCCTGTCAAATATACATCTTCCCAGAAACCATCAAACCTTTGACTCTGCTTCTCTTTTGCCTCGTCTCTCTCCGCCGACAGAGTTTAGCAGGCAGAGAGAACAGGAAAAGCTGAGCGTCACGAGCGCCCAGATACGGAAAGGGCAGTTATCCCCGTCAGAAAGTGTTTCCCCTGCCGCGGGAGCGCGCGTGCGTTCAGCGGTGAAGGCGGACCTTCGACTTCATCAAAGTGAATGAAAAATTTACCATGTGGATTGTTTAATCTATCGTTTTAGTATTGTTTTATTAACGAGGTTTGTTTAGAGCAAGCAAGCACTTATAAACGGACTGTATTTTCTACTTGCCATAAAATGTATCCCCCCTTTATAATGCACAGATGATGGCCTACTGTCAAGTATTTAATTCTGTGTATACTTCACATCATGACTAATAACAGGGGTGAATATGGAGATGTTTCTATTTTCCTAGCAAAAGTTATGGTGGGATACAAATTATTTCAGACTGTATTTTCAACTTGCCAGAAAATGTATCCGCCATCCATAACGAGGTTGCTAGGCCATCTGAAATCATTTGTATCCCACCAGAGGCGAGCAAAGTGTTAAACTGATGACAGTGATGTTGATACAGTATCGATGGCGTATGTGGAGCAGCTTACTTTAAAAAGGTGACAGTCTGTCTGAATCTAGCTTCTAAACAGTAACATGGATGACAAAGTGATCGACTACGTGGTCAGTTATAACATCACCAGACTATCGCGAAATAAATGTTTGCTTTACGAGTGAAACTAAATGCTCGTCTTGTGTAACGTTAGACATTCTCAATTGAGTGCAATGGTAACACATAACGTAAGCCTATAAAAACGTTTATAAGTGCTAGCTTGCTCTACTCAACACCTCGTTAATAAAACAATACTAAAGCGATAAATTAAACAATCGGTATATTTTTCATTCACTTTGATGAAGTCGAAGGTCCGTCTTCACCGCTGAATGCACGCGCGCTCCCGCGGCAGGGGAAACACTTTCTGACGGGGATAACTACCTTAGCGCGACACCTCCAACTTGGGAGAAGTCCCGGTACGCAAGAAAATGTCCCGGTACTGCAAAGAGTAAAATGTCGAGGTGCCGGTGCGTTCCGGCCCACTTCAAGCACTGGTTTTATCTATTTGAATCTGCTCTCCCCACTGTGTGCGGTCTCTCACAGAAGACAACAGTAAAGTGGCTCTACGTCGCGGACTGAGGAAGCACTGCACTCCAGTGGCAGACACACTGCAGTGCTGACTGTCTCTGGCACTTTCAGTTATTTCCTTTAAAATGTTTCCCAAAAACTACAATGAACTTTGTTTTCCTCTCATTTACAACCGTGCCATATTTTCTACAACAGGCTTCACAGTGTCATACATTAGCATTTAAACCTGAAGCCATGTAGGAAGCTGTCTTCTCCACATTCTTGTTAAAGCATTCTTGTTAGCACAATAGCACAATGAGGAAGCATAAAGTAGTAGACCCAAGTTGCCACACATGCATACTGTAGATGAAATTATGGATCACATCATTGGGATTTGTTTGCAGGCTTTCCTGTGGGGATATTCATGACATCTTACATATATCATCAATCTGCTGTCTTTGCTGTCTAGGCTGCTTTGGCCCTTCAACACCCTACTTTTTGACCCCATCTGTAACTCTCCCTCTCTGAATTGATAGTATAAATCAGATTTTACTTATTCAAATTAAGCATCTGCATTTTGATAACTTGTTGTCATTCCTGATTAAAATATACTCCTGGTCCTCTGCAGTTTAGAGAAAAATTGTATACTTTGTACTCCAACAATATGCTTATCAAGCTACCCTAATTAATATAAAGTAGTTTATAGCTTAACTGATTCTTTTTCCCCACCAGCTTTCCTACGCCTCTGACTGGCTAATACTTGTTGCCTCTGTTAAACTGGCATTACATACAGTAACATAATTGTACTGTATACTGTACATTCACACAGATGCACTTCAGCAGGTTATCTTGGTTTTGTTCAAATCCCTGACTAAAACATCTCTTAGAGAAGTAATTTTTTCCCTTCTGGTTCTCTAAATACAGATCCAAAACACGATGAAATCAGACAGAGGATCAAGCAGAATAAAGATTCTTTACAGATTCTGAAGTGGCTGCAACGTATTCCTTCAGGGCAATTGTGCCCGTCAAAATTACATCCACAAAAAGTGCTTTCGCTCAAGAACCATTCTAACTCTGAAATCTTGTGAGAGGAGAATTGTTGCAGAAAAGCCACGGTACATACTGCATACTGTACAGACATGAGAAAGGTGTCTGTTTTCTCATCTAATACTCGACAAGAAAGCAAATAAGTGTATTTCCCAAAATGTCCAACTTTTACTATAAGTTGTGCTGATGGAAACAATGTTCTTTGTAAAGAATTCTTAAGCTTCTTGTTATTCACAATCAACAATGGTTGTAGCTATGGTTGTAGACTTTCCTTGATAGCAGTGTATTAAGTCTGAATGAATGGAATCATCTTTGACACCAACATCAGTTTTCAACATCACATAACCCAGATCACCAGGACTGCCTTCTAGCACCTTTAAAAAAAATTGCCCGTCTCCGTCCATCATTCAACTTCTCTGCTGCTAAAACTTTGATCCATGCATTTATTACATCCACAATTGACACCGTCCTATATAGTTCATCTGCCAAAGCAATAAATAATTTTCAATAGATCCAAAACTCTGCTGCCCACCTCTTCACCCACACCTGTGACCACCTCACCCCCATCCTCCACAATCTCCACTGGCTCCCTGTTACCTAACTCATTCAGAACAAAATCCTCCTCCTCACCCACTCTGCTCCTCGGACACAAACCTCCTCTTCCCACGTCTCAGGATGACACTACTCCTTGGGTGACCTGAGTTTTCACTATCGCAGCCCCATCCCTCTGGAACTCCCTCCCCATACACATCTGTGACTGACCTGGACACATTCAGATCACTTTTCAAAACCTACCTCTTTAGATTAGCCTTCAAACTCCCAATAATATTTCACCTACTGCTATTTGCAAGTTTTATAGTCTCCCCTGCCTTTATGAATTTTGCATAAATAGGCCTATTCTATGTATCTATTTTTCATGTGCTAAATGTACTGGTTTTATTATAAAGTGTCTCTTTGAGTGTCCTGAAAAGTACTATGGAAAAAAAAGTATAATTATTGTGATTAAAGAAAGGAAAAATCTGCAAAGCTAGAAAATGTCAACCCCTCCCTTCAT
Source organism: Micropterus dolomieu (assembly GCF_021292245.1). NCBI lineage: Eukaryota > Metazoa > Chordata > Actinopteri > Centrarchiformes > Centrarchidae > Micropterus > Micropterus dolomieu. The sequence goes on along the minus strand of NC_060162.1, from coordinate 23,131,826 downwards.
GTTCAATTGATTGACATTCAGGTTGATGTGCCAAATTGACATTTCAGTTAACCTAATTAATACAAAAGATATAGATGTCAGAAGATCAGATAATAAGTAGGTCAATGCACAGTTAATAATTATGCACAGTTTTAATCAGGTAAACAAGAACTGATCTGAAAGTAACCCCTTCTTGAGCCCTGCTTCCTCTTCAACAACGCCTCTTCCAGTCCTTCTCCATCTTCCCTATATGGAACCTCAGAACACCTGTTCCTGGCCAATCCAGACACAGAGAGACACGTGGCTCCTCCCACTGCAGCTGATGGCGTTACCATGGGTTACAGGGTGGTGGCCAGCTCCGTCTCCAGCCCTCTGGTGAGGAGACTTTCCTCCTCATCTCCTCAGGATTCAGCAGAACTATGCTGCAGCAGCCTTCACTGCCAGACAAAGACACACACTGTGTGATGAAGAAATCAGAATCTTGATGTTCTGACAATTTCATCATTAATTAGTAATAATTCAGTGTATTCAGAGAGATCATGAGACAGATTTGGCTCTTTGGGTGCTGTGTCTGCAAATCAAGACAGCTGTTGTGTGTTGTAAATGTGAAACATAGGCTGTGTTCATGTTTTATTTATAAAGTATTTAAACAGCTGATCAAACAGCTAAGGCAAACTGTAGACACATGAAGCCATGAAATACAGCAGAAGCAGTTTAAAATGGCTCATATTTATTTATAAAACAAATTCAGTGACATGCAGCGTTTGACAGAAATGCCTATTCCTGTTTGTTGTTTGTCTTTCCGCCTGCCTGAACCTCTCCTCACTCACTTCCACTTGTCTGTGGTAAAGGTAAAGTGCTTAAAGTCCTACTCAGATCACTTCACTCAATTTTTTTGCAGTTAAAGATCAGTGTCAAAGTGATGAGTTCAAATGTAAAGTTTGTTTTTGAAATTACTGAACGAAAGAAAAGCGATTTGGGTATTAATTAGAAATTCCCCTTTAATCTCTAGGACTCTGAGTGGGATTGACAGCAGAGCCAACTGGTGCACCGAGACTCCAACAAGCAGTTGTGTTGAAGTGTCCTTAGCTATCTAGCAGTGGACCTCAGGTGGAGGTTGGTTTGGTCACTTGTTTGGCAAGCCAAGGAGCAGCATGGCACATTAACTTTCAACGTGGGCTTTAAACTCTGAGGCTTTTGTGCTGTGTCTCATGGCTGCTGTCTGGCTGTTAGTCACCCAGCGACACAGCAGTGATGTTGCTAATTACACAAAATGTTATTATTTGACTGATTATATGAAATACGTTCTTCTGTCTACATTGAGAAACAACTGCTTTCAAACCACGTGACAGACAGACAGACAGCAGGCTTAGCATAAAACTCGGTATGCTAGCAGGTCTGTCAGATATCCAGCTTAGGCAGTGCTGCTTTTAGCTAAACGCTAATGTCAGCATGCTGGCATGCTTTGCACTGCAGCAATGACTGAATGCTAATGTTTAGATGTTAATTTTTTGATCCTGTTTGAATAGTGCTCTGAATTACACATATGATGATCGACAATTTAAAATGTACGTTTAAAAGTCAAGAAAGTTGCAGCTTGATGTAAAACTGTTGAGGTATAAGACTGTGAAATCTTATTATTAAGACTTATCCAATCCATATCTTTTTGTCAAATTCATTGAATATCTCTTCTGGGTCCGTTCAGTGTGTTTATCTCCTCTCTGCATGTTAGCTTCTCAGCAGCAACTGTGGCGACACTTTGCTAACCCACAACGTAGCTAACAGTAGTTACATAACTTGCTGTGTTGTTGTTTGCTCTATATCATGATATTTGCCATAATATTGGATTTTTCCAGAATCATACCTTTTAAAGGGGACCTATTGTGCTTTTTCATATTTTCTGGCATTTGTTCCCCCGATGAAATCCCTGTGAGCCAAAACCTCAGATATCCCCCTGTTCTGAATGCTCTGTTTTAAACTGTTTTTTTTTTTTTACTACTTTTCTATATATGGTCATTTGCTCCAGGCAGATAATGCTCTCCACGCCCACAAAGGAACAGAGGACGGGG
>NC_060162.1:23114099-23129678 GCF_021292245.1 Micropterus dolomieu | reverse complement strand
AGCGACACAGCAGTGATGTTGCTAATTACACAAAATGTTATTATTTGACTGATTATATGAAATACGTTCTTCTGTCTACATTGAGAAACAACTGCTTTCAAACCACGTGACAGACAGACAGACAGCAGGCTTAGCATAAAACTCGGTATGCTAGCAGGTCTGTCAGATATCCAGCTTAGGCAGTGCTGCTTTTAGCTAAACGCTAATGTCAGCATGCTGGCATGCTTTGCACTGCAGCAATGACTGAATGCTAATGTTTAGATGTTAATTTTTTGATCCTGTTTGAATAGTGCTCTGAATTACACATATGATGATCGACAATTTAAAATGTACGTTTAAAAGTCAAGAAAGTTGCAGCTTGATGTAAAACTGTTGAGGTATAAGACTGTGAAATCTTATTATTAAGACTTATCCAATCCATATCTTTTTGTCAAATTCATTGAATATCTCTTCTGGGTCCGTTCAGTGTGTTTATCTCCTCTCTGCATGTTAGCTTCTCAGCAGCAACTGTGGCGACACTTTGCTAACCCACAACGTAGCTAACAGTAGTTACATAACTTGCTGTGTTGTTGTTTGCTCTATATCATGATATTTGCCATAATATTGGATTTTTCCAGAATCATACCTTTTAAAGGGGACCTATTGTGCTTTTTCATATTTTCTGGCATTTGTTCCCCCGATGAAATCCCTGTGAGCCAAAACCTCAGATATCCCCCTGTTCTGAATGCTCTGTTTTAAACTGTTTTTTTTTTTTTACTACTTTTCTATATATGGTCATTTGCTCCAGGCAGATAATGCTCTCCACGCCCACAAAGGAACAGAGGACGGGGCCTTAAAAAAACAGGAGAGTCTACAACTTGTTTCAGACAGATGCTGAAATGAGGGCCTGCATGAAGAGTCAGAATAAGATGGAAATTCTTTTTTTGAACTTTGAATCATACAAAGCTGCCATAGGGGAGTGTCAGAACAACAATATAGGGCTGGAAAAGCAGTATAATAAGTCTCCTATAATCAGGCTGTTTTCAGGGAAGTAAAGGAAACAGCAGAGTGAGGGAGGGCAGACTGTAATGATTGGTGCTACTATGCTATTCTATTTTTTTTATTCTATCAAATCTGTACTTTTCATAGTTTTGACCTCTAATGCTTACTGATTGGTTTCAATTTCTTTTATGTTTGGACCTGCTTTTTGCATAATCCAACAAATATTAAATTGACTTCATTCCAACTGACCAACTGCTGTGTAAAGTTAACTGAACAGAACCAATAATAAGTCAGTAAAGCAGTTCCAGTATGTTTTCACGTAGAGCAGCAGATCAGAGAGTTCAGTTATACTGCTGATCTCACTACTTGTCCTACATCTGTCGCTGCATGCCAGGACCGTGCCCTTCCTGTCCAGAGACCAGACCCTCCCCCCGCCTCCTCCAACTGTTTATCGGGCACGCTGCCAACTTCCCCCTCTAATTATCTAACACTCCTCTTAGCGAGGGCATTTGTTTTGTTTTCTGTAAGGACAGTTCAGCAAGAACTGGGGGGGGGGGAGGGGTCACTTTTTTAGAATCCACCTCTGACATTCAAACATCAGACTATCCTCCTCTCCTGCAGAGATGACCACCCACCCACACACACACACACACACACACACACACACACACACACACATACACACACACACACACACACACACACACACACACACAGCGGCCCTCGCAGCCCTCTGGGAGAGGAAATAGTAGCAGCAAAGCCATTTGCTGCCCACCACGTTGTTATGGAAACTGGGCCAACATGGACTCAGTGCTAAAATGTTTTTCATGGCCACTTGTGTAGGAGGAGGTTTTGTCTGTTATAATGTGAGTCAGGAATTAACAATGTGTGTTAGAGTAAGCTGTTGCTGCCTGCTCTTATTGATCACCATGCAGCACTGATTTATTTATACCTCACAGCCATCTGTTCTCTGTGAAGCTAAACTAAACTAAAAATGGAAAAATGTACATTAGAAACCATAATTAATGTAGATACATATTGCTTACAATTACAATCTAACTTCCTTCTGATCAAAATTACAAGTTCATGTTAGTAAAATCCACATCTGTATGATATTATAGTCCTAGTTGTCATGGATCTTTCCTTTGACTTTACATGGAACCTTAAAGGGATAGTGAGTGAAAAGAAAATCTGGTTTTCCTACACAGCCTTGGCTCAATAAATGGAAAACAAAGAAAGTGGTGTGGACCTTGCCACACAACATTGTTCCAGCCAATCACCAAACAGGTGGCGTTAGTGGTTGAGCACAGGAGCAGCAACAGAGAGAGTTCTACACACCATCAGCAGAATCATTTAAATTGTGGCACTTCAATAAGATTTTCCACAATGAATAATGTATAAACCCATAATATCATAATGTTATGTACAGGTTCCAGTGGTTAACACAAGACTTTTAACATCTGGATAACCTCAGCACACCTGATTCATGCTCTTGTGCGCTGTGTGATATGATGATGATGATGATGATGATGATATTCATGACATGTTTTTTCTTTGTAGTAAAATTTTTATTTTGCTGTCATATAAAACATTTGTTTCTGGCATACTTTTAAAATATGCTTTTTGAGAATTCGGACTAAGGACACATGAGAGGAGACACACCACACCCACTCTAACATAAAGATATCATTGATTGTAACAATACAATGGTTAAAGGTCAGTGGAACCCACAATATTGACACTAGTAAATATTAAAAGAAGCACACAGGTAGAGATATTCATATCTCAATCTACATACTCAATACATTCAGCATTCATACTGTGTGTTTACAGATGCAAGAAGTGTATTGAGTGACCCACATGGTGCATTACTCTGCTATACGACAGCAGAGAGTAAAATGCATCCAATGAATTATAACCTTGTGGGAGAAGACAGGCTTAAAAGTGTCACGTTTGCAAAGTCTGAAAACACTGGTCTAAGCAGAAGTTTGCAGTGCTAACAATCAATAATAGGAGTGCAGTGAGATTTACAGTTTTATTGGATAGTGAGAAATTCTAGTTGTTGTCATTGGTGGTGCTCTCAGTTCTAAAACCCAGTAAGTGGGGTGGATATTAAACAAAGACAAAAATAAGGCAGTAATGGCCCCAATAGACTACCACTGATATATCGCCCATTGGAGGAAGGTTTTTAGAACAGAGCAGAATATTTCAATTTAGCGCCGTCTTAGCTCAGCCCGTGGGGACTTGACTTGAGAACCGTAAGGTTACCAGTTCGAGTGCCACTATGGAAAGTGCCTGTGAGCAAGGCCCTGGACCCCTAACTGCTGCCCTGGCACTGCTCAATGGCTGCCCACTGCTCCTAATTAGGATGGGTATGGGATGGAAGACAGACGAAATGACATCGTCAGGGTTACATTGATGAAAATGTTTCCACAATCTCAGTATCTCTTTCAATGATGAGAAACTTCACGACAAGTTACTGTTACATATCTTGGTTTAATGTTACTCTTAGATACTATACCTTTTGAAAATGACAACTGGTCACTGTCATTCTGCACTCTGTTTTCTGTCCATTATAATCATATGTCAGTATCCCTAGATATGATCTGTTTGTGATTCAGCATTTTCTATATCTGTCCTATTCTTCCCAGGTGAAGATACCAATGATGGTCGTTTAGACTTGGCCTCAGATGGCTCTAACCACTATAACGACTGTCGTTACAACAACAGCCAGGAGCACTAACAAACCAGCGGTATTAATGTTCCTGGCAAACGACTCCACAGAGGTTAAACAGCTGAGTTTCCCATACAAGTCAGTCAGAACTGAAGAAGTCTCTTTGATAAGGGGCGAAATTTCTTCTAGTATCTTCAAGTCCAATTGCCCTTGATTTTAACCTATGACCTGGATGACTGAGAACCTCCACAGACGTCCTATTCTTCATGTGTGCTATGTGGCTGCTGAGACACTTGAGTTTTCCAATTAAGATCAACATGATATCATCCAATCCTACAGTAAAGTGGTCTAACACTGAACATGTGGCACAGCACATAATAATAATATAATAATAATTGCATTTTATAACAAGGCCTTTTTATAAACCCATCACGGTAATTTATTAAAGGCTCTGAAAACCTTTTTTTCTCTTCACATTTTTACTTTGAGTGATGGGGTCCTACATGAGTGCACTATTTTCAGACAAAGTTAGAACTGTTATTTGTGTATGAAAATATTAGTTTAAGTTGTATTTCTTATCTTTTTTTTCCTCTTCCATGCTTTACTGCTGGTTTGAAGTGGACAGGGCTCAGGTGGAAAAATGGGCTCTCCGCATCAGAATTTATCAGCATTTTAAATAAAAATTTGATGACAGTTGGTGGGTTGTTTATTTACTTTCAGTCCTGTCAGTCACCCACGCAATTCTGACACAGTGAAACTCTTAATAGATACAGATTTTTTTTTTTAAACCTAGATTGTTTCTCATTTGGTCCTAAATATTTCATGCCATCCAGAAATAATGACTGACATTTGTAACTGCAGATGTGATGTCGTAGCCTATTAGAATTGGTAGAAATAAACTAAATACGATGGTAGAATAAAATAGGTTCAGCACAACTCACTTATAGTCTTGCAAAGTTGAAACATCACTGTCCTTTTCCACTATGTACCCTAAAAGAATAAAACGTGTGATTTAACGTCCTGGTCTTTGTTGGTATGTGTCCAGTGAGAGCTGCCAGTAAGACGTGCAGCTGACACACACTCAGTGAGCAAACTAAACATGTTGAGGTATGTGAGTGTGGGAGTGCAGGGTGTGGTGCTGAAGGGACAGCGCCCTTCATTGTTGGCATGGGCGTGACTTTGGGGAACTCTCCATGGTGCTGATCGCTCCTTGACCTCAAACTTGGTGTCAAAAACATCCATCCATCAGAGACACACAGGCTACACACAAATCCGAATGACTGAATGTTTTACTTATTAGATTACGTGTAGACTCACTGGCAGGCAGTCAGGTCACTGTACCCTGATGGATTAGAGCTCTAAAGAACAAGTCTTTACTTTGGACAAGAAAGCACCGATCATTTCCGGAGAGTCACATCTGATGCGCTCCTGCCGCCACCAGTCTCTGGGTTCACACAGGCTACAGGTAATCCCTCATCGGGAGATATCCTCCTCCTGTATCCTATTGGATCTTCATTTTGACAAAGCCGGACTGTAGGGTCTTTCCCTCTTATGCTGACTTACATCTCGTGAAATCGCGCAAGGATATTTGGCTGCAGGCTAGAAGCTAATTTAGACTCATGAGTAAGCAATTCAAAACTGTTTGCTGATCTGTAGGGGGGATCATAGACGAGGCAAACAGCGGATATCTTATAATATTACATTGATTCATGGTACATTTCTCTCTCCCTCTCTACAGTGGGAGTGTTTTCGTGCAGCATTAGCCTTACAGATTTTTTTTTTTTGTTTGCGCTTTTGTCACAGTGCGACCACCTGCGCTTGAAAACCGGCAAAAGGCGGTGGCTGTCCAGGCGTGCTGAGCTGAAGAGAAAAAATACAAGAAGCTGAGATTCTGAGCATCTGTGCAGCTACTCCCCGAGAAACCTCACAGCCTCACCCCGTCTGCCAGGCATGTCGACCGCCGGGGAAGTACCAGCCTTCTTCAAGAGCATGGGCTCTGACAGCCCCGCCAGGCCGAGGCAGAAATTCTGTGGCGTGTTCTGCCCAGTGGAAGGCTCCTCGGACAGCAAGACGCTCGACTTTGATACACCCCCCTCGTGCAGGGGCCGGAGTGACGGTCGAGTCATTGACCGGCAGACCGACATCTCCCAGCCGAGGAAGGTGCAGATAAGGGAGAGCACGGGCAAAGAAGCTCTGCAGAATCTGGATGATAAAAGGGTAAGTTTCTTGTATTTTGCATGCTCACTGTGTATGTTTTCTCTCTCTCTCAATCTTTCGTTTTGTCTTTCTTTCTCTCCAGCTCTAATCTCTGTCATGATCCAACATTCAAATCTTTGCATGAACCTGCGCCATCCCTATCTAAAAGTGCTCCAATTACAGCCTCTGCCACTCATTTGAGTTTATTCAAGCTTACAGCCAATGTATAGCCAGACAACTTGCCCTGACTACATTTCCCAGAAAGCACTGTGATGTAACAGAGTTAGGATGGAGGGCCCACCATGCAGAGCTGCCAGAGGGAGTGGCTCCTGTCAGTTCCAGCTCACAGGAGTATTCATTTTTATCCCCTCTGCTGCACAGTGCAGTTTTCTGACTGATAATGAAACGATGTAGAGTGTGTGTTCACCAACTGCACATGAATAAAGTGTCCTTGAGTGAAAAAAGCAAAACATCTGCATACTCAGTGTGATCAGGTCTGACTGAGAGAAAACACAGGTATAAAAGGGGAACACTTTGGACGAAGCGTTACTGTGCCGGTGCATTTAACAGCAGACATGAGGGTGTGGAGCTTAAGGAAAAGAGATGGCTGTTCCGACGCCCATGACTTGCAGGAAAACCTGTCAACTTTTCTACCGCAGCTTCAAAGTGACTAACTAGGTTTTACAGTTGGGTGGTCAACCGTGGCACTAACAGCATCACTGCTTCCTTTACTTAATATTTAAACACTCAGGATGCTGTTAAAAGCTTGTGGTAGTGGTGTTGCGCCCTGGTATCATGTTACATATTGATTGGAAGCATTAGCCACACAATACACTCTTTACCCACTCTCTCTTATATCTATTCAAGTCTTCCATGTGAAGTAGTTTGCCCTACCCTCCTCCAAGAATATAGATTTGACATGATATGTTCCTGTATATGAATAAGAGATCAAATTAAATGATGGGAAGTTTAAAAGATAGCCTACATCTTGAGACGGTGCTTGATAAAAAAACTGTGACATAAGCAGACTGCAGTGGTGGAAAGTAACTAAGTACATTTACTCAAGTACTGCACGTAAGTACAATTGCAATTTACATGAGTTTTTCCACTTTTCAGGGGCAAATATTGTACATTTACTTGACAACTTAAGTCACAAGTTTTTTTTAAAATTCACATTATTAATGATATGATCAACAAATGAATGCTGATGTATTATCATAGGCTAAGATAAGACTATATTGACCCCCAGGGGGAAAATTACATGCTGCCCAACATATTAATTAATCAAAATAAGCACTATCTTTACACATTAATGCATTGTTTTAATAATAATCCAATGATTCACAAATGGGCCATTTTGCATGAGTACTTGTGGTACTTTAAGTATATTTTGATGCTAATACTTTTGTGCTTTTAGTCAAATATTGACTGCATGAATTTTATTTTATTTTATTTCTACACTGTGGTACAGTATTGCTATGTTTTTACCCAAGTAAAAGATATTCTCCCACCACTGAAGACTATTAAAATAGGAGAAGTGAGGCCAGAAACACATTCTTCCTCTTGCAAATGAAAAGTTGAATACATAAGAAATAAAATGGAGCCTTTCTTAATTCAACACACTCAATGGTTCTGCAGTTACAGCCTTACTTGGACTGGTATGACTAATATTAGCAAGCTTTCTATCGCTGTGTAAATAACTTTACTGAGTCACTTTGCTGACTTAATGACTCTTCTCTGCTTGTCCACTGTAATTCAAGTGTACTTAATCTCACTTTAAATTTAAAAAAATGCAATGCGATGGGAGCAGAGACTGAGTCTGTTAAGCATTAGGATATTTAATTTAAATTCATTCCAACTGTTCTGTTATTGAACACAAACCAAATATCAGAGGCTTCTGCTCTGGCTTCTGTGGTGCATGGACAATCATTTCCATCAGTGCAAGTCAGTTTTATTTGATATTTTTATGTTAAAATCTCATTTCCGGTTTCTAGTCACATCTTGAAACTATCTTGGGACTGTTTAAATCAACAATATCAATAGTGATTCAAGAAATCTTAAATTCAGCTTCGTTAGAGCTGTAAACTGAGCTGGGAATGTCCTCAACCTGTGCACTGGCTGAGACCGGACCTGCTCTGATAAAATTCTGATTTTGGAGACACAACACATGAAGGGAAGTGCAGTTAAGATGGCTGCTGGGTGTTTCTTCATTTGTTCAGATGGTGCACTCTCTGCCTTCACTAATCCAAGGAGAGCAATTGATGGCATTAGTGGCTCTCTCCTGTCAATGGAGCAGGGCGAGGCTCTGCGCATGCTCCGTGGGGTTCTTTTATGGGAAGAGTCTCTGAAGCGGTCCCTCCCTCCCCTCTTGTCTGACTCCGTCTGGGAAGGAAAGGTTTGGTGCATCGGCGGAGACCGGGAGGCTGCCAGGACGCGATCCGGAGTTGAGAGAGAGTTTGATTCTGTACGTTTGTGGCCTCCCGAGGATCAACTGCGGCCATCCAGGCTTCTCCTACATCATCATCCTCGTTTCAACCCGGCGAGCAGCAGTAATCCGTTCATCCCGTCGCATTGATTGCGGTTCACGGCGCAGCGCAAGAAGAAGAACCGGTGAAGATGTCTGGCTATCAGGGCAAGAAGAACATCCCCCGCATCACAGTGAGTGTTGGGATGTTTTTAATGTTGAAGTAGCTCAGAATAAATCCAGCCGGCCGGGTGTCCAGTGTCTGGTCGTGTGGGCCTGCTGGTGTGGGTGCAGGATGTCAACGGGGCGGCATGGTTCCCTTCCCCGCTGCGCTCCTCGAAAAATCTGAGCTCGGGACTGAAGGAAATGCCTGCACGAGTTGCTGTCTTGAATGCATTTTGCAGATGCATATCGGTTGTATTGTGGAATCTGCTTTCGCGGAGGCCAAACGCGCGTTAGGATCGATAAATTAATGAGGCCACCGATAGTGTGGTGGGGCTGAAAAAATTAGATTTTTGCAGCATCTTTGCGACAAGTGCTCATCTCCGGGTAAACCCGAGCTACCACTTAGCCTTAGAATGATCATTTGTGTTGCAGATCCCCCCTCAGTGTACCAGTCTTTGTGCATGGTATGCATGACAGTTGAGATTTCACGCCGGTGGTCTTTGTTACACGGTGTGTCTAGTGGCCGGGTATCACTGCACACCAACTGGTGGGGCAAATGCTTCGCTGCATCCGCTGTAACGCTCAGTCTATGTACCCGACTGGATTTTTTTTTTTCAAGCTGTCCTTTCACTTTGGAAAAAATAGCTTCGATTTTTAATTGTATTTGTAGAGCCACAGAAGCATTTAAGGGCACATTAATGGTGTCACCGTGGGGCAGATTATTCCCCCGAATTCATAGCGGAGCCGCAGGGATGGTGGTGGTGGTTGAATGGAAAGTGTAGAGAATAGGGAGGGGAAGGGAGGGGAGCCAGTGGAAGGGAGGGGACAGAGGGTCCTATTTCCTTCCATGTTCCTCTCTCAGCTGGGTGAGGAAGGGAAGATGCATATAGACCGAGCTGATCAGGAAGGAGGTCACTCTCTTTACATGCTGTTAGTGAAGAGAAATAATTGGGTTTAAACGGGATAAATGGCTCAGAACATGCAGAACAAAAGCCATATGGAGGAGCTGTGTGTCTTATTTTGGGCTTTCAATACAAATGCGAGTAAATGCTTTGTGCATATAACAAGATGCATTCGCCTACTAAATTAATCATTTGTCTTATACTCATTATCTAACAGGCCTACTAGGAACAGGCCTAGGGAACCCACTAGGTGGCCCCTAAGCTATGACCTCTGTGTAACTGGTGTTAACACTTCAGTTAGAGGTCCTTTTGAGAACATCAAATTCACATTGAAAATTCATAACAAAGAAACTATAATCAGGGCAATGATATGACAGGTGGGGTAACAGCCACCATGTAGGACAAGGGTACTTTAAGACATCTGTGCCCATTGTCTCAAAATCCATTCATCCTTAATTATACTCCATGAGAAGAGGCCTAAACCTCCACCTATCCTGCACCTGGTGGACATCATGTAGACGGTGCAGCCAAAGTCAAACCATAACTGAGGTGACCTACAACGGTGTTCAGGTAGATGTCCTCAGTTGGATTTTTCCCTGTGGATCAACCCAGAGAAAGGTGTTATGGGTAACTGCAGGTGCACGCTTCCCAAATTGCAACAATGTGTCCTGCAGCCTTGCACATCAAACAGGCTGACTGGTTGATCCAACTGTTTGTCAGGGGGTGAAAAGTAAAAGAAATAAACTCGCATCATATCCAAAGGTATCTGAACAACACCCATAAACTTTTGCTTATATGCGGATCCCGGGGATACATGTTCCAGCCTTTATGGTACACTTGTGCTTGAAAGGATTAGTCGATTGATTGAAAATGAATCATTTTGATAATTGGTTAATTGTTTGGTCAAGAAAATTGTCCGAACATTCTGGTTTTCTGCTTTTGAAATGTGAGGGTTTGCTACTTTTCTCTGTTTTTACATCAGTGTAAATAAAATACATTTGGGTTTTGGACAAATCAAGCAATTTGAAGACAGCATCTCTGGTAACTTTGACATTTTCTGACACTTCACAGACTAAACAAGAAGTCAGTTAATTGAGAAAAGAATGAACTGATACACTGATGATGAAAGTAGTGGTTAATTGCAGCCCTGCTATGCACACTGCTAGGAGAAGAGATGTTGAAACACAATCTGAGATTTGTCTAAATGATGTTTGTATAATATGAATCGAGCTTTAAATCACGCCGAAACTATTTCATATTTTCACATGGTCAAAACAAGTAATCTGTGAGACTAACAGACAGTAACAACACATTTTGGACTGTGATGATTATGTGGTATCCCTGGTGAACACCTCCCAGGTGAATTGTTGTCCTCTAACTGTAACTCTCTGGAGAGTGCTTGGGCAGTAGCAGCCAGTTGGTGGAGAGATCAGGGGATTAGTAAGGGTTGTAGTCCCAACCGTGATTAAGTCAGACCTAAATGGATAGACTGCCTATTCTTGAACAGTATATGAAAGAAAAAAGGAGGTCAGAGACACATTGGGTTTCTTCAGTGTGGATTTTTTTCTTAAGAATTGAGCATGATAAATGTGTTGCACGGGACTGTAGCTGCTGAACAGGATGGTGTCTTAGTAACTTCATGGATTTCAATTTTTCCAGCTGGTTCCGTGTTCTGGTAACAAACCTACTTCTGTAACCACTGGGCTTCTTCACTGAACAGGCATCAGCATGAAGGGTGGATGAGCTTATTAAACCAAACAGAGGCTGGAGAGGAAATGAACAAGGTTAAATTGAATAAAAACAGGAAAGGCTGCAGCAGTGACAAAGGCACTCTCTGTGTCCCGTGCCTTTCTGCATAAGACAATCAAATTAAGAGTTTAGATCATACATAAATTGCTGAATTTGAATGTTTCATCCATCCATTCCCAGTCATCAAGGGTGGAGTGCTGGCGTTCATATAACAGTAGAGCTGGCTGCTTTGTGTCGGCCAGATGGAGTCGGGTCAGCTGCACAGGCAGGGACGTACTTAAGGCAGCTCTCATCAAATATGAATGAACCTCCACAAGTTGACCACCTGGGTTTGGAGCTTCTGTGACTCATGTCTATTCTCAAAATATCTGATCCACACAGCTAAACCAGAGCAGAGTCAAAAGGTGTTTGATAGAAATGAACATCAGTAGGTCTGCAGTTAATTGTTATTTTTGCGAGTAGTTGTTTGGTTAAAAAGTGAAAAATCCAAGGTGACGTCTTCAAATGACTTGTTTTGTCCGTCCACAACCTAAAGATATTTCCAGCTTCCAGTTCAACAGTCCTGATCATCACAGTAAATTGAATATATTTGGGTTTTGGACTGTTGGACAAGTCTGGAAACTTGTGATGGTCATTTTTCACATTGTTTAGCACATTTTAAAGACTAAGCAGCTGAAAAAATATATATTAAATATGTATCTACTTGCAGCCCTAGATGACTTTAAACAGCAAATCTTCACTTTCTGCTTTGTGAAGCTAGAAACGGAGAACGTTTGGCATTTTTGATCGTTAAAAAATCTAAGCGAGCAGTGACTTGCTTTGCAGCACAGAGAATGATATAAATACAAATGAAAGCAAAGTAAAAAGCAAGAACAAAAATAATGTTTTAGTAAAGTAAATGGACCTCTAATGTCCATGTTGAGGGAAGGTAAAAATAGACAGAGGCTATAATAAGACTGTCCCGGATTAAAGTCTCTGTGACTACAATCCTCAAAGGATGAGAGATCATTAGGCAGTCTGCTCGTATACTTGTAGTACAGTAGTTGTCCCCAGTGGCAGCTCGGTGTGTACTGTTAAGGTTGCTTCAGCCTGTTCATGCTGTTATCTCACAGTGCACAGCAGCCCGGGGCACTGTCTGTTCACACATCACACACAGCATGCTGCTCCCTAAATCACACACCCACCGACTCAGCCTCATTTTTTCACACTCAGTTAAATCCAGAATTCCCTCATTCAGAAAGCCAGAAGTTAGAAAAAATACAGTGTGTGTATTAACTTTTTCATTTATCATCACCTGAACAAACACTGTTGAGTCAAATCTGAAACGGGATTGTGGTGCCTCCAGCAGAGGTAGACTTTTCAAAGTTAAATGAGAGAATGGACGTGACTTTGGAGAGAATTTGTGTGCATTTGTCATATGAAAGGAAATAATTTTCTTTAGATTATTTTACGTGAATCTTTGGATCAAAGAGAACGTAAGTGAAATTTCACTGTTAAAGAGTGAATTTAAGAGATTTTTTCTTTGTCAAAGACATTTGCATTTATTCATTTAGCTGACGCTTTTATCCAAAGCGACTTAGAATTGCGATATATGTCAGAGGTCGCACGCCTCTGGAGCATCTAGGGGTTAAGTGTCTTGCTCGAGGACACATTCGGGTTTCACAGTGGATTCGAACGCAGGTCTCTCGCCCCAAAGGCATGTGTCTTATCCACTGTATCATCACCACCCCAAAGAGACAATATAAGAAGAATTTTAAACAATAAAGAGATAATTTAAGTGAAAATTCATAGTTAAAGAGAGAAATTAAGGGAACTTTTCAATGTATAAAAAGATTTTGAGGTTGATTTTCCATCGATAAAGAGAGAATTTAGGTGAATTTCTCAATCAAAGACAAAATTTGAGGCAATATTTCATTGTATAAGTAAAGCCCATACTCCAAAGGGAATTTTAAGTGAAATATTCTCACAAGAGAGAATATTACCAGTAGGTACAGTAAATAGCCAGTTTGTCTCCCAATATCTGTTTAATAAACACACACACAAGATCACTGTTCACACAGATTTTTGTAACCAGTCTGGACTCTATTTTGCAACCCAAGGTGTTAAGTTACACAATTCTCCCTCTAGGAATTGGTTGCATTCCTGTTTTGCCAGTCAGTCAGCAAGTGTTCTGTTTTAAATTAAAGAAAAAAAAGTCAAGTGTGTTTTTTTTACAGCAGTTGTCTGAACAGGAGATGATTTTCTTAGCAGGCTGGTTTTTGAACAATCCGGGACACACATAAATCATAGCGCTGAATGTCTGACCTGGCAGCATTCTCCACCTGACTTCACAAATGTTCCCAGGATATTTTCCATTTGGACAACAACACTCAACGTTGCCGGGTTACATCTAACACTGGCAGACGTTTTAATAGCGCTCAAACGTATTTTGTCCAGTCACCAGGCGTCTGTTTCTTCTGTTAAGTGTTTTAGTTTCCACCTGTGTGGTGCTGCAGCTTTGTTTACACACAACATATTTTAATAATGTATAATAAACTTCAGTAGTCATATCATACAACAGATTGATCTGACTGCCTGTAATAGAGAAATAATCAATATTCCCAGACTTCATCATCAGTATCCTGTTTCTTTCACACTCCTTTAGCATTAGGATCACTTGTATAAATATAGTTGTTTAAAGCTGCTATAATCATTTTATATATATATATATGGTCACATGACCCATCTTTAATATATATATATATATATATATATATTAAAGATGGGTCATGTGACCATGTCTAGTGTGAAAGTGGTCACTTGTAATGCTGAACCCACAGAGAATTATCACTTGAAACTGCAGTTCTCCTCAGGTTCTACCGTGTGTTTTAACGTCTTTGGGATCATTGTGCTCTGAATGAATGATAATGTTTCTCTGTGTCTGCTGGATGTGTAGCAGACAGTAGGCAACTTTTTGCTAACGTAATAGGGTGATATCATGTCAATGTTGTGTTCACAGCTTGTTGGAAAAAATAAGTTAACGTAGTTTAAGATTACAGCAGTGCTTCTTCAACTGTTGCCCTTTAAAACAGCTCATTATCAGTAACCACAAAACTAGAAACAAAATGAGCTAAATTGAATGCTACTTGATTAAAATCACATTATGAAGATGCAAGTTAAGCTGCCATCTGCCTAAACAAATGCTAACTTCAATCTTGCTACCTTTGCTAGCATCAGAGCACACTTTATCTATTGATCCCACATTCATTCAGCTTTAATTCCACTCCACATTTTTCCTTGTGGTCATGCAGACCGCCCCTTCTAGGTCACCACTTGGGGGACCTAGACCCTCCCCCCAGTTTTAGAAGAACCAGGATGTTTTCTTTAAGGAAGCGGGTGCAGAAGGAAAGTTATTGTCTTCTACAAAATCATCCATGAACAATTAAACATTCTGCGAATGGCTTTGAAAAAGTGTTTTCTTAATATATTCTAGCCTAATTGCATTTTGCTTGTGTGATATTTACATTAGCAGGTTTAAGTATTGTAGTCTGGAATGAAAACACCACCGTATAACAACAGTGAACCCATTGAATGTTGGCCACATCCTGTTTGTGAGGCTCAAGAGGTTCCCACGAAGGAAAGGTCACTGTCATGTTTGGCTCTGATCCAGTACAACCAGACACTCTCTCCAAACCCTGTGAGCTCTAAAACAATTAGACGATTATGCAGTACAAGTCTGGATTCAGGCAAGTCATCTGTTTGCTAATTTTCCATATTCTGTTCTACAGCAAACGCTAAACCTTATAAGACAATCAGATCCTTTTCAGAATCGTCTCCCTGGGCCTCATGGAATAACCCATACAAAAGTTCTTCTTAATGGATAAAAAATGAGTAATTGTTTGTGAAAAGATAATTTGGTCCCTCAGTCTTGGCTAGCTCAGCTTTTGGTCTGTGTGAAAATGTGTCGACTCGAGAACCGAAGTCTCCTGGCGAACTCCAATAGTTAATGTGATAATGACAGTCACGATGAGGCTCATGATGTAACGGCATATTTCAAAGCAGTTGTTGGGATGAAAGCAGGCCTCGCTCCAGCCCAGTGCAGTCAGAGCAGTCTGCTCCGCATAGATCGAAGATTACAGCATGATCTATTTGCATTAGTTCCATCAGTGCTGTCAGACTGTTGCCACACCTTACAGATGACAACTGCAAGGCATTTTCCAGACCTGCTGCAGTCAGCTGAAGTCCTCAAGTGTGTGTCTGTACTGCATGTGTTTGTGTGTGTCTTCCTCACGTCATTGAACATAACAGTTTCTCTACAAAAGCAAAGAGGAATAAAGCTAAATGACACGTGTGTGTGTGTGTGTGTGTGTGTGTATATGTATGTGTGTATATATATATATATATATATATATATATATATATATATATATATATATATATATATATATATATATATATATATATATATA
>NC_060162.1:23013550-23114079 GCF_021292245.1 Micropterus dolomieu | reverse complement strand
TGTGTGTATATGTGTGTGTGTATATATATATATATATATATATATATATATATATATATATATATATAAGGCTACACTATTTAATACACTTTTTTTTAACACTTTCTCTTTTAAAATAACCTGCAAAACGTGAGTAAAACGAATACTGTACAAAATATAATAAAAATAAATGCAAAATGCTGTACATGAAGTCTACTATAGCAAAATTGCTCAATCTGGTTCCTAAAAACATCTAGAGTACATGTTTTGTTTCAAAAACTGATATTAAGAGCTTTGGATGGATTTGAATTTACATATCTATTCACATGACAAACCTATGCTTTCATGGCTTTAAAGGGTCCAAGGGAAAGTGTGCAGATTTTTAAAGGTCTCGGGGACTACTGCATATGTGGGGAAAAAGTAGTTTAACTCCTTTTGTGGCTCCAGAGGGAACTGGATGAAGTCTGATAAACTGTGTGATGCCTTTTGAGTCAGCTCGGTTGGGGCTGAAGACTACGAGTTTGAAAATAAAAAAAAATCTGGGGGTGTGGAGGAAGGATCCTGGCTTCATTAGCCACTACTAGCATAACATGGGGTCATTCCAATGATCCCAGGGTCCTATGTTCCCCAGTTCTAGTATGAGGAGGTGAGGGGACTCGGGAACCTAGGAACACAGATACATGCCTGTGTAATAAAAAGAGAGAGATCTGGTTCTGCGCCCGTCATGAGTCCGACTAGTGGAGTACTCTTTTAAGATTGCTTCTGCAACTCAAAATTTTCATCATTATTGATTAATCTGTCGATTTATTTTTCTGAGTAATTGTTCAGTCGATCAAATGGCCATTACAAATATATTCAATCACAAATAACTTAGGAACAGATTTAAAGATGTTCATGTGTTGGCCTGGCTGCTGTACAGTATCTGTACTATATGAAGCAGAATTGGCTAAAAAAACCTAATTCCACCTGCTCCTGGTTGTGCATGCAAAGACTTATTTTATTCTACATCTGAAGCCATTCAGAATTCTGATTGGGAGGCGTCTTGAAAGAATTTTTTAAAGTAATATTTAAAAAAACTAAATTCTGCAGCGGAGAGTAGTGTATGTGCTGGTTCAGACGCAGGGCGGGGCTCTGCCTGGGAGCCTTTGCAGAACAGCAGTTGTGTTTGGGGCCAGAGCTGCTGGCCGGGCAGCAGCTAGTGGCAGCGGCTCGAACAGAGCAGCCTTTGTTAGCCGGGGATGCTGGAGTCCTTGTGACCAGAGCTGCCACTCCCTTTTTGGACAGTAGACCCAAGCCGCCAGGGTGACTCGAGGGAGGGACGTGGGGGCGGGGGTGGGGGGGCTCGGGGTGGGAGGCTGTGGAGGTGGCAGAACCAACACCCCCCCCCACCCCCTCCTCTCTCCTGCACAGAGACAAGTGGCACAGCAGCAGGCATGGGCGATTGATTACACAGTCTGAGCTCTGATTGGTCCACTGTCATGCCCTTTACTGTGACAGCTCAACCACATGAAGAGGACGGAGGGGTGTGTCTGGAGGTGGGCTTCTGTCTTCATTGTTGCAACAATGAATTCTTCCCCTCATTTTGTTGTTGAAGCAGAGCTGGAATTAACACCCTGAAACAGGAGCCGCAGTGAATATTTGCTGCTTCTGTCACTGCTGTGAAACATGCCGAGCCTGCTCACTTTCTCCGAACAAGAGCGCTTAGAAGTTTCCCGATACTGTTTTGCATCTATACATTGCTTTAATTAGTTCCATATAATATATCCAAGCAACCATGCATATTTACATTTTTATATGTACTGAAGAACTGCACTACTACACTGCTGCAGTTACTAAGCAATAAACACTTAAGTGACCATTTTTCTCTAAACCTAACATTTGTTTTAGACTACCTACCACCAGTAATTAGTTTATCCAGTTTTCTGCTAATAAAAGGTTAAAAATGATAAATCATTTAAAGAGGCAAAAAGACAGAGAGAATATCAGAGACAACTACCGTAAAAGTACAAAAAGTTTCCTCCACGAAGTGCAAGTAAAAGGTTTATTTTCTTCTATTCCCGTTTTATTTCTTAACAAAATAAAATGGTACACTGAGGTCATAATGTTAAGTGTTCTTTGTTTTTGGAGCGCTGCTATCTCAGTTCGTAAGCTGTTCCTTTATTTCCACTTTACTGTCAATTTGAAGCACATGTCTTGCATTTTACATAACAAATCAATTGATAAATTACAAAACATATTTAGTCCTTCATCAAGCTTGTGCGGTAAAGTTCATAAATTAATAAATAAATGCATATAGTAGTGACTTTTTTTAATTTATGTAAAATTTAATTATGATAGGATGGAAAGGGGGAAAAAATCCTTAGGTGAAAAAGTCTTTTTTTGTCCTTAGAGAGTCTGTATTTTATTTTCCCTAATATTATTGCAATATACTGTTTAGAAGGGTGTGAATACAAAAATAAGGGAGGGATGATTTTAAAGAAAGTCAGAGGTGGATTGCACTTCAGTCACTGCGTGTGACCACAGTGCATTAACAGTGATACAGCTAAAATGCCAGACTTATCCAACTCCTTTCCTCCATCTTCTCTCTCTGCATCTCTCTTTTATTTTTTTAATCAATCTCTCGTTCTCTTTCTCTAATTCCCCCCTCACATTATGAAGGGTGTCATTGTTAAAACCTTCAAACAGAAACATGATGCTGATCCAAACATCACAGCTCCCTGTTCTCTGTGTCATCGCCCTGATTCCCTCTCCATGTATAGCTGTGTGTGTGTGTGTGTGTGTGTGTGTGTGTGTGGAGATGAACAAAGCCAGTATCAGTTTAAAGCACAGCCATGTGTTCCTTATCAGAAGGCATCCTAAAAAGGCCAAGCAGAGGACTCTGTGTAAATTCAGAAGGTTCTGAGTGTTTATTTTTTCTTGCAAGTGCCAGGCCACTCTTTTATGTGACATTTTCCAAAACGTATTTCATCAAATGCACTTAATCTAGCGTCCTATTGAGCCAAATCGGATACTCGCCTTCATAAGCGTATTTTTATAGACGTCTATAAAACCCCAGAACGGTCTTTACGTGTTTGTGATCTGCAGTGTCTGGTTCCCACAGCATTTGCCGATGAAATAATTGCTGTGTTTAAATGTAGTTAAATGTGTAGCAACTGATCATCTTTATTGTTTTCCAGAGTGACCGTCTCCTGATCAAAGGAGGGAAGATTGTGAACGATGACCAGTCCTTCTGTGCTGACATCTATATGGAGGATGGAGTCATCAAGTGAGTTTTACTGGGGTTTTTTCAAGCTGCTGACAGTTAAATAAAGACCCAGATTTCATCATGTTTACATAGTTCTAATAGATCCCTGTCTGACTTTTCATAAAATGTAAGTAAAAAACAAAAAGGGTTAATAGTCTGCACCTACAGTAAACTGGAAATGTAGATGTTTAACTTTCAGTTTTCAGAGCACTTGTAGGACTTCTCATCCATGTTGGCTTAATAAATGGACCTTGTGGTGAGATTGTTTTGCCACCTGCCAACCTATTCTCACTCCTAAGTTGTCACATATGGACGTATGGTCAGAACCCCTTGGTGTCACATTGGGAAGCCCTTTAGTGAGAAGGTGTAGACTGAACACAACCTGTTTGGCATCAAGAACAACAGGAAACATCAGGAAAAAAATTACAATATCCCTACTTTAGAAATGCCGACATGCCAGTCTGATCATGTATTTGTTCATTCACTAGCAAGGACCACAATCAACAGATACGATTAAATGATTTATTGATAAACAAACAGAAGATGTATGATGCTTGCAGTAGCTGAATGAACATTCGAAAGCGTTGTGGGGAAGCTACGATAGGGAAATCCGCCGTAGCGCCGGGCACGGCGGACCCCCATATAAAGCTATTATATAACCCTAGCGAAGAAGAGGAAGTATGTTGTGTGGGTATTTATGGAAATACCGGGAGTGACATCATTGATGTGTGGTCCCGCTCCTGAAACTCTGCTGGTAGCACTACTTAAATGATTTTAAAGCAGTCTGCTCTGCTACATACTTTCATATTCAAAACAAAAAAGAAAAAAAGATTTTTTTTCCTATTAATATGATTGACATTATATTATTGTTGTTGTCTGGATGATAATGTTGTGATTTATTAAATCTATGTTTTGTACTGTTTTGCTGTTTTCCTCAGACAAATTGGGGAAAATCTCATTGTGCCCGGCGGGGTAAAAACCATCGACGCCCACGGCCGCATGTTGATGCCGGGTGGCATCGACGTGCACACGCGTTTCCAGATGCCTGATCGAGGCATGACGTCCGCCGATGATTTCTATCAGGGAACCAAGGCTGCACTGGCCGGAGGCACCACCATGATCAGTAAGTCATCCAGCCAAAAGATCCTACTGTTTGTCATCATTCAATGAATACATCAGTTTCCTTTCAAATCCTTTCTGAAAGTGAATCAAAGCTGACTGCAGCGCGTCTTTCCCTGCACTGATTCCTCATTCACTGACTGGCCTTAATTGAAAATATCTTAATGAGAACAGGAAGGGTGCCAGGCCGGTTCATGGCCAAGTCCAAAATGTAAAAACGGTCCATCTGCTGTGAGGACTCTACAAGCCACAAGCTGCTGACTGCTGTTCTTGATTGAGCCAGAAAGTCAATTCACTTTCAGATATTTAACATAGTTATTTTACAAACCCTGTATGGGTGCTATTTTAGCCTTCTTATTCTTGTAGTGCATTATGTTTCATATGCACGTAAAATTGGGTTCTTCAGTTTCAAGTTCTTCTAAATATGTGTATATCTCTGAGTATTACGTTAAATAATTCAGTTATTTAAGACTTAAAATTGAAAAACTAAGAATATTTTGGTTCAACAGTCAGTAATCTCTCACTAGATTTTATCTACATACTATTAATCCCTAACTCTAACAGTGTCATCTTTATGTGATTTAAAAGAGAAACAAGGCTGTAAGGGTAAAACAAAAGAAGAAGTAATGTAAAATGATAACACTGGCCCTCCCTCTGCTGCCTCAGCAGCTAAACTCTCCTCTCCCTCACAGCAAACACTCCCAGGCAACTCGTGTGTTGTTGTCACCTCGGACAAAACGCTGACTGCTGCAGGGTTAGACAGGTCTGGAAATGGGACCTAATGTTTGGCAGCCTGGTGACTGGAATGTCAGTGGAGTGCACATCACTAGATGTGATGGCACCAAAAATGGAAAGTTACAAGGGGACAGTTTGAAATGCGGTTTGAGAGGCCGGCCAGAGACTAATCTTTTGAATACCTCAGTTGAATGTGAGAAAATAAATTTGATTTCAAAAGACAGAAGAGTATAAAGTATAGTTACCTTTTATAATCACTTCAGCTGGACCAGAAGTTGAAATATGAACAAATATTATATACATGATTATAGAAACAGAACACGGACGGATCCTCTGTAGATAACTACAAGGGTTGTTTTGGTTTTCTTTATTTAATTCTTTTTTACTTTTTCTTTTTTTAATTAATTGTTTTATTTTTTTCTGTTGGTAAGACAGTACACTATTCTGTGTATATGTAAATGTATCATTCTAAATTGTATATTGTGTGTGGCCTCATGTGGACAGTGGGGAGATGTGGAGTTGTGTTTTACAAGTTTGCAAGGTTAAAAGCACAATAAAAACAGTGTTAAAAAAAAGAATGTGTTTAAGATCTGCTTAAACACATAGTAAAGCACAACATGAATTAGTTCTGAAATGACTTACTGATTTGATACAAAATTAACCAGCAAAAAATCTAAAAAGGTACTGATATTAGCTCAAATATAAGTATAATATAATATTGTAATTTTCATTTTGAACTACTTTCTGACATTTTACTAAGTAACACTTAAATAATTTGAAAGATGATGAATGAAAATAGTTTATTGCATGTGGTGGAAACCATGAGCAGATGATGGTTTGCATAGACGCAACAGGGTCTCAGTCAGTGTATTTGTGTTTGATGGTCTCTCTCTCTCTCTCTCTCTCCGTCTCTGTCCAGTTGACCATGTGGTTCCTGAGCCTGGCGTCAGCCTCATCTCATCCTTCGAGCAGTGGCGCGAATGGGCCGACAGCAAGTCCTGCTGCGACTACTCGCTGCATGTTGACATCACCGAGTGGCACAGGGGCATGCAGGAGGAGATGGAGGCGCTCGTGAAGGATCACGGTACGACCACGCCCGACGCACCGTCACATTTCATTCATCAAATCAATATGTTTTTTTCATTTTCACAGAGACACATGCTTTAAAAAAAACAAACAAACATATTATTTAAAGCTGCTGAAAGCAACTTTGGTCAAATGGCAGCAAGAGGTTGACAATTTTGATTATCAATTCTCTGTCATGTAACCTTAAGACCACGTTTATGCTTAACAACCCAATTTATTTGAAAGACTCCCACTGGGATGAGAGAAACATGACGATGAGCTCTGCTAGCACCCTCTAGAAGCTGCAGTCTTCACTACACCTCACAAGACCAGATAACCAAATCTTTAGAGGGTTTGGGGACTGCATGCTTCACCATTGCAGCCTCACTTTGGAAGATTGACTACAAAAAGTTTAGTACCGCTTTAAAATTGTATTTGTCTGCAACTTACTTAGCCTTAACATCTTGTGTTTTTAGGTGTCAACTCTTTCCTGGTGTACCTGGCCTATAAGGATATTTTCCAGCTTACCGACGCTCAGGTGAGGCTTCTTCTCTTCTCCTTGCAACAATAAAGCATTTTTAGAGATGGCAAATACTGTATAAAAGTAAAAATTAAATATCATGGGCACTCCTTAGTCTATTTGGCTGAAAACCTCGAGCATGTCTGGCATATTGTGCCACTGTATTCTACTGTTAACAGTGACACTGGTGACACAGAGATGCAGCTTCTCCCACACTAAATCTAATTAAATTGGAATTATCCTTTAACACCAAACTTGCTGCTGCGCATAAATCCAAATCAAAGCTACACAAATTACTGTTAGCCTAATGGTCATTAGTGATGAGAAATGAGACGTGACGGCACAAAAATTGAAACCACAGACCGAGATTTGTCTTTGGATTAGCCAAAATAACAACTAAATCATAACTTGTTTACTGTTGCCTTCATCCAGACTGAAAACATGTTGTTTGTTTCGAGGCAACAGTTGCATGAAGTCATTTCTTGAACAGGCAGGCAGAGAGATTGGTAGCCTACAATCAGCCTGACATTATAATATCATACATGTCACACCACAGCCTTGAGTTTGGCTCTTGCCCTCATCCTACAAGTGAGAGTTACAGTGTGAGTCTGTTTATCTTGGCCAGACATCATTTGGTACTGATTATCTGTGTGAAAGCCACATCTCCATCCAGGTCTCTGACATGGTTCAAATGATTTAATCTCACTTGAAAGCTGTTTCGGCACAGATCTATGTTGGTCTTTGCACCTGTGTGAGGAATGCTCGCAGCCCAGTGCAGCCAAAGTTTATCATTTTTCTCTCCCATGTCAAACTTTGATCCCACTTTATTGTTGCATATCTGGCGGCCGGGAGGCGATGACTCATTCAACACGTCAGTTTTCCTTCAGTCCGTGAAGTTATCGCGTTGCTTAATAAACAATCAGAGTGTGGGAGACTCACATGCTGTGGGAAATACAGGGTCCATGTTTCATTTCACCACAAAAGTATTTGGAGTCACTGTGGTTATCATTATTGTCTGGGTGATTTTACTCGATTGTGCTCATGGCTCTGTGAGGCTGTACACAGCGTATTTTCACCAATGAGATTAAATACATTCTGTATTTTTCCTTCAGAAAAAACATTGGTAAAGATATTCTTTTGAAGGAAAAAAAGAAGGGAGAAAACACCCCCCTCAAAAAACACCCCATAGATACTTTATCATAAAACAGCCAGGGGCCAAACTATGCATGTCTACAATATATATATATATAGGCTGTTCTTTAGCTTAACTGGTCAGGGAGTTGTCACTGATACATAAGAAAGAAATTCTGTTGGGCTTATAAGGTGTATAGTACTGAACGTACAGTAAAGCGCAGTTGCGTTTGTGCATCAGAGATCATAACGGTGTCTTCCTCTGTAATGCAGGTGTACGAGGTGTTCAGTGTGATCCGCGATCTGGGTGCCATCGCCCAGGTGCACGCTGAGAATGGAGACATCGTAGCTGAGGTACGACATTTCACTCCGTAAGAGCCGGGATCTGGACATGAATAGACATGATTTTCTACTGGATGTTGACCATAATATAAAAACCCGAGCTCTGAGCGTCTCGGGGCTCTGCTCGTCGCCAACACGCTGACTGCCAAGGCTGGTCACGTGGAACATGCGTGCACCTGCACGTGACTCATCTCGCATTTCCACGGTGGTTTGTGTGTGTGTGTGTGTGTGTGTGTGTGTGTGCATACATGTGTGTATTTAGGAGCAGCGCAGGATCCTGGAGCAGGGGATCACTGGGCCTGAGGGACACGTGTTGAGCCGTCCTGAGGAGGTGAGACAGAGTGTCAGCAATGTGGATACTGACTGACCTAGTTTGACTTTGAGAAGTGATGAATTGGTTCATCTCCTAGTTCTGTTTGCACAAGTCCTTTTTCTTGTTACAAGAGGATTGGACCTTTCTGACCTTGACAGCTGTTGGTGTCGTGTTGTTTGACAGTTTTACAGTGAAGGCGTAGGTGTCTCACTGCCTTGGCAAATACTTTAAACATCCTCTTCAAACTCACCTTCATGTGTTAGATGTAAAAATTCCCATTGGGGAATGCATAATAATAACACTTATGAATATCAGTATGTGGCAGGAAAGAGAAGTATGACTTAAGGCAGCTGTTTTTATTGTTAAAACTTCAGTTTTTCTTCTTAAAATCTTAAAGTAAGGGCGTCTGTCAGACATATATTTGTCCCACTGGATGATTTCTCACTACATTGCAGGAATTTGCCATGACCATGCTATTCCTCAGGTTAATCAAATCTTGATTGTAATCCAGTAGTGATTTATATCATTTTTAATAAAAATCTGAGAAAAAGGACACTCCAAAATGCCAAAAGAACAAAGCAGAGCAAGGCTCAGTATGATTCAAAGGGAATTACCGACAAGATGAATGATTTTGTTCTGTCTTCTCTCTTCTTGGAACATTTTGTTAGTGTTTGTCATTCAAAAGTCACAATCCTGCCATCTCATTTTTCAAATTAAATTGCCATGGTTCTGTTAAGTGTTTTACCTTATTTTTGTTGCTATGGGTGCAAAACATTATTAAGGAAAATAAGGCAGCAGCACACTTGTTCGACACTTTAGGAAATGTGCTTCTTCTCTTTCTATGCCGAGAGTTAGATGAGGAGACTGTCATATCTTAAATTGTCTTGTTTCCAGTCTCCATGCTAAGCTAAGCTAACCATCTGCTGGTTGGTAGTTTGATATTTAATGTACAGAGAAGAATGGTAGTCGTTTTCTCATTTAATTCTTAAAAAGATTCAAATAAGCTCACTGCCCAAAATAGTTAACAGTGTAAGAACTGTTTTGAAGATGATTTGTTCAACTGACTTTGATTGTTATTAACTTATTTTATTGGTCTGTAACTTATCTTGCCTATAGTTTTTTAACAATGTATGTGAGACCATTAGCTTTTATGTCATAGGAATAAGAGAAAAGTTATGTAGTAAGATAAGCATGAAGTAGGGCATCTCACAAAGAAACTTATGTCATTCCTCCACTTTCAATTGCCCCACTTTGGTCACTCATATGAAAACTTTTCTCTTCCCTCAGGTGGAGGCGGAGGCTGTAAACCGCTCTGTGACTGTGGCCAATCAGACCAACTGCCCCCTCTATGTCACCAAGGTGATGAGCAAGAGCGCTGCTGATGTCATCGCTCAAGCCAGGAAGAAGGGTGAGACTCAAACAGAATATTTGTCTGATCTTGCGCTAATAAAATCAACATTTCCTGCACAGTAATATGCTCATTGTCATGCCTTTCCTCTGGCTCTCAGGCACGCTGGCTCATTGAGCCCACTTGTTTGCGACTGACACATCATTAAACAGTCTACATGACATGCATAAAACAAACCCCAGGAGCGTAGTATGTGGTGTAACAATGCGATTTGAATTTCAGGCACTGTCGTCTACGGAGAGCCAATCACTGCAAGCCTGGGAACAGATGGTTCCCACTATTGGAGCAAGAACTGGGCCAAGGCAGCTGCCTACGTCACCTCCCCTCCCCTGAGCCCCGACCCAACTACACCAGACTATCTCAACTCCCTGCTCTCCTGGTAAGAGGATGATCTAAACATTCAAACAGGACACAAAGCAAAACATACCATACTTTGTTACAACCAACTTAATTTTCTCTACTATGAAGAATGAGCACAATGTCGCTTCTACACCTTGACCTTCTGTACAGTGGTGACCTTCAGGTGACAGGAAGCGCGCACTGTCCCTTCAACACTGCCCAGCGTGCTGTGGGCAAAGATGACTTTAGCTTGATTCCTGAAGGCGTCAATGGCACCGAGGAGAGGATGTCAATCATCTGGGACAAGTGTGTGGTAAGTGTATACATATACTTCAATTTTGAAATTTGGCACAAAAATTTATGGTGTCCAGGGGATGAAACTTGAAAATGTCATCGCTCTCATCCCCTGACTTTTCCTTTAGTGCCACCATGAGGTTGATATTTCTGGTGAAATATTTTGGCAACTATTGGTTGGATTGCTAGGAAGTTCCATAGAGGATAAATCCTAATCACTTAAGTGATCGCTTTCCTCAGTTTTCATCACACTTTAGATTTGTCCAGTACTTTGGATTATGACCAAATACTCGTCTCAACTGTACTATATGTTTAGTGCTAATTAGCATATGTTAGTTAACTAAGATGGTGAACCTGGTAAATATTATAGACACATGATGCGTATTACATAACCCACACAAAAGGATAATTAAAAGGCATGTCCAATATAACAATATAACAACATACACACATTATCAAAATCATGTAACTGTAAAAGACACAGCAGTTCACACTGAGCAGGACTGATTCAATAAACTTGCAAGAAAAGGAGCGGGCACAGAGAAAATCAGGACAAGCGAGAGCAAATAAAAGCGTGATAGTGACCACGGCACCATTTTCACTCTCAGCTCTGATTCATTTCAGGTGACGGGTAAGATGGACGAAAACCAGTTTGTGGCAGTGACCAGCACCAACGCCGCCAAGATCTTCAACCTGTATCCCCGCAAGGGTCGTATCGCCGTGGGTTCAGATGCTGACCTGGTGCTGTGGGACCCAGACGTCACGAAGATTATCTCTGCCAAGACCCACAACTCGGTATGAACTTCATAGTAAGGCCTTCTAACATGAAATGTTAAAGCTACTTTGTGTAAAATTTCTGCGTGATTGGTGCTGTGTCTTGATATTACTTCTGGGGAGTACCAAAGTAAGACATGGCAAATTCTGCACATAGTGGCTTTAACATTCTGTTAAAGGCCACTTAGGATGCTAGTGTTGTAAACGCAGACTGCAATAGCTCTAAGAATGGGCAATTAGCTGCAATAGAAATAATAATAACTTAATTTAAATACCACCTTTGATGCAGAGTTGCAGCTCAAAGTGCTTCGCAAAACAGATTTAAATGAGGACAGAAGGTTACACAGAACACTAGAACAATGATGAAAAAGAATAAATTAAACATTTTGTAACAATCAAAAGTATCTTCAAACGGTTATGGTGATATGCTAAAAAAAAATGTCCATCCCTTCAAATCGCATTTCTATAACTGAGTTCTAAAAACATTATTTTCTTTAAACAAGTGAAACAATTTAACATTTAGAAGCCAACTTGTTTCAGATATAGGAATAACTGTCTGTGTCTTAAGGTACATACAGAAATGTCTTTATGGATCTGGCTTTGTGTGCAGGGGCCATAGTCATGTTAAAACACAAAAGGGTCGGTCCTCAAACTGCTGCCACAAAGTTGGAATCACACTATTGTCTAAAATACAATTGTATGACGTAGCATTACCATTTCCCTTCATCAAAACTAAGGAACACAAACCATGAAACACAACCCCAGACAGCAACGGTCAAAAGTATGTGAACAGGGTTGTCCTCAGATTGTTGCTATACAGTGTAAGGTAACAATACTGCTAATTAAGTCTAGTTAAAAAGAGGGGTTTTACTTTCTTAAACATTCCATTCCAACATCTACATTAAATACACCGTAGATTCATACAATAACACAAAATATTCTACTATGCAATAATAATTAATGATGAGAGGGCAGTTAATGTAATTTATGACAGCCAGAGCAACTGGTTTATTAATTCACTTTTTGTCGTATGGCCGTCTGACTGTTAAACAGGGTGTGGGCCTCACACAGTGTCAAGGGAGTGATGTCATCCTTACAATCTGCCAGAGAACTGGAACATATCGTTTCTGATTGTTAGCAGGCAGATCACTGTGTGTGTGTGAGAGAGAGAGAGAGAGAGAGAGAGAGAGAGAGAGAGAGAGAGACTATTGCCGTGTATGTTCTTGGAATCTGTTTGCTTAAGCCTGTCATGTTCTCTGGTTTCTTTTTATTCCGCTTGGTCAGAAAATGATGGTGTGTGTGTGTATGTGTCATAGGATAGCCCAGCCTACTGGTGATCTCATTTCAGGCTCTCAGAGTCCATCAGATTGCCATGACCTCAGCCTTAGCTCCAGGAGCTTTTAGGAGAGAGTAGTCACCATTCGTCACACAACACCCCCTCCCCCAAACCACTTATACAACATCTTCTTCTTCCTCTTCCTCTTCCCCTTCTTCTTCCTCCTCCTCCTCCTGTAGCCTGAGAACTGAGGCCTCTGTGCCACATCAGCTGGTTTCCCCCAGCGATTAGCTTTGCTTTCTTTATTGGCATTAGAAGCCAGAGGGAACGCTTTTAACTCAAATCGGTTAAGCTCCTTTCACAAGTGCACTTTAATCCATAAACATTCTGGCAATTTTACACAGTGGCATCATGTGTGAACTCAAACTGGAAGCCCATCGCCATTGCTCTGGCAATTTTTCAAATAAAGACTGAATGACATTTTCATAAATCTGTGAACTAAAGTATTCCCATGAACAGCATGTGCTACAGCGAGGTTACATCATGCTTATGATTGAGGGTAAAAGAAGCTTGAGGAGATGAATCACTGTATCTCTCTGCTTTGAAGGTATTTCTGTCATGAGTTAATATATCGCCAATGGTGTTATGAGATACAAGCAGCAGCTGTAATAAAACATCACAGGAGCACATCTTTCGGCTGTCAGACACAAAACCAAAAAAAAATCATCAGACAACTCAGTCTTTAGGATTGGATATAGGATATAAGTTACTGAGTAAAGTTGAGATGCTTCAGGCCAAAAACTGTGTATCTGATTGTCAAAGTCTCTAAGTAGCTTCAAACATGGATATATTTCTGTGTTTCTTCAAAATGAATTTCATCAAAACTTTTAAGATGTCAAATATGACAGTTGTCATGGAGGAGTGGAAAAGGACTCCAGTGGCGACCTGAGAAGCTCTGGTGAACTCCATGCCCAAGAGGGTTAAGGCAGTGCTAGAAAATAATGGCCACACAAAATATTGACACTTTGGGCCCAATTTGGACATTTTCACTTAGGGGTGTACTCACTTTTGTTGACATCGGTTTAGACATTAATGGCTGTGTGATGTGTTTTTTGAGGGGACAGCAAATTTACAAGCTGTGCACTCACTACTTTACATTGTTGCAAAGTGTCATTTCTTCAGTGTTGTCACATGAAAAGATATAATCAAATATTTACAACAATGTGAGGGGTGTACTCACTTTTGTGAGATACTGTATACTGTATTTGTTACATAACATATATAAAACTGGTGAAAATTGACAAAAGCATCATAAGCAGTAAATAACACGCTTAACTATTGAAGTCTTTACAGCCTCTTCCCCCATTAGGCACTGTAGAATGGGATACAACCAAAACATGACATGGAATTTTCTCTGTTTGAGACCTTTAAACACAAAACTATGACTTACTTAGATTATCAATCTCACCAATGATGAGTGTGTGAATGGGGTTTTAGTCACTCCAGTGAATCTGTAGCAGCTACAGAGTGCAGCCAATGAGAGAAGTCACTCACGAGGCACTAAACATGTTGAAACTGGAGAAAGAAACCTGAGCATTATAAATATAATCAAAGATCATATGTGTACCTGGGATGAATAATAAACCGATTTTACTCACCTTTTCATTATAAAATGAATACTATTTGTTGACTTTTATATCATTGCTCTCCTCTACAGACTGTGGAGTACAACATCTTTGAAGGCACAGAGGTGCGCGGCGGGCCTCTGGTGGTGATCAGCCAGGGCAAGATCGTCTTGGAGGAAGGGAACCTCCACACCACTGAGGGCTCGGGACGCTTTGTGGCCCGAAAACCTTTCCCTGACTATGTCTACAAGAGGATAAAAGCTCGCAGCAGGGTACAATACTGCTTTTTTCTGCTACTACCTGTGTTTAATAATTCCATCTGATTTGATATTGATAATGCATTAAACAGCTACTTATCAATTTTGTACAAACCTTTTGAGGCTGTGGTTGTTGTTGGAGGAAGCGACAGGCACAGAGTCAGTCAGACATAAAGGTGGCGCCAGACGCCCAGCAGTTTTCATAATGATTGTTTTATGGAAAGCCGGAGCAGTGATGCAGCTTGTTAGAGACCCGCCCCAATACAGCCTGCATCCCTTTTAGGGCATGGAATATTTCCTTGTTCTCTTTCACTGCCATGACAGTTGTGTCTGTTTCCTTAAACTGCAGCTGGCTGAACTGAGGGGTGTACCCAGAGGACTGTATGACGGTCCTGTCTGCGAGGTGTCAGTCACCCCGAAAACCATGACTCCTGCCTCCTCCGCCAAGACCTCACCTGCCAAGCAGCCCAACCAGCCCGTCCGTAACCTGCATCAGTCTGGATTCAGCCTATCTGGTCAGTGCAGACAATAGCCCGTAATCACTGTTATTTTTATGTCTTGATTTGGACAACACATTAAATGAGTGGTTTCTTTTTTCTTTTCTATACCCAGAAATATAATAGTAGGCATAAGTTCCAAACAAAATGAATCACTAATTCTTATAATTTGTACAAAGCACGACATCTTCGGCATTGGCGGAGGTGTATTTATCTTCTCTTGAGATTTTGCTGCTTCCTGATTCCATAAACATCCATAAATTAAACAAAGCTATGCTAAGGTCCCCAGCACATCTTCAAGTTCCACGTAGACGCATAAAAAGCAGCATTCATTAAATAGATCAAAGGGCCCGGCCACACCGCCATTTAGGAGTGAAATTTTGCTCAAAATTCAATCCATTTGAACAGAGTCACCGCAAACAATTAGATTATCTCGTGGCATAGTAATATGGAATGCACGCAGAGTTCAATTTAGGTAAACCCTGACATGTGAATTCACACTGTTGATCACCTGCAGCCTACTGCACACACGTTAGTTCCTCTTTTCCTGTTTGGTCACAGACTTTACATTGAGATTTGGTCAAACACCCACAAAAATGGATCTGGGAAAGTTATTATTAAACATTTATGGATTAAGAATTCAAGGCACATTCAAAGTGTCCTATCAGCTGTTTCACAGATGTTTATTTTGTAAGGGCGGGCAGGCTGTGTGGAAAATGTTTGTTAGGGAAAATTCTGTGACAATACAACTGTTATACAGAAATGGGAAAGTAACTCGACACTGAAAGTTTTTAATATTCTTTCTTTAAAAATTAGCATTCATCTTTCACGTGACCCTTGTGTGCTGGTCGTTGTGGTCCCTGAATTTTTCCCGCAGTATCCACCTTATTATACATACATATACATATATACAGTACATCCATGATCTTAGTAGAGTTGATCTTTTAAAGTGGGTGCCACAAAGAGAGTCCACAATTTGGGAAGCTATTGTTTAAGCTAAAACTGTTTCATACACTACCTTTCAGTGCTCTCTTAAATGGGTTTTGTTTTTAGTTGGCAAGCTAGCGAGTTGGTGTCACAAGCAAGCCAACTGGCTTCTGGTAATGCCTTCCATTTCAGCAATACTAAAGATAATCTTTTGGTAGAACAAGAGACTGTGAGTCAGTTGGATAATATTCCCCCCAGAAAACTGATATATCAGTTTACTTTGGGTTTTTGCGGAGTATAAACACAACCCTGAATAGCCAACTTTCCATTTGATCACACAGGGGCTCAGGTTGACGACAACATTCCTCGCCGGAACACCCAGCGCATCGTGGCGCCACCGGGTGGAAGGGCCAACATCACCAGCCTGGGTTAGAGCTCCGCCCTCGGGCCGCTGAGGAGGACATGGAGATCTGAGGCCAACAGGAGCTGAGGGGTCGAGAAACCACGTCACGACAACGGGAGCCGAACGCTCCACAGCACCTGAACCGGGCCCTCCGTCAGCCTCGGTTATTCACCTCCTCCTTCGCTGCTTTTCACATACCCACTCTCCTCCTCCCCAAAACCTGATCCTAGAGGACACAGTTAGAAACAAAACAAAAAAAAACAACTAAAAAATGGTCTGCCTCATATGATGACAAAAGAGAAAAAATGAAAACACACCTTATTTGAGCACTTTTGACTGCATTGTTTCGTTTTTTTATACCGTACTTTCTCCCTGCCATGTATCCTTTTGATGTTTGTTTTACTGTTTTATTAGAGGGATCGTGAGGCTAAACTGAATTACTACAGTGATGCAGGATGTCCATTGTATTTCTATTCTTTCTTTTCATTTTGGGAGTTTAAATGGAGCAACCAGTATAGCTATCCTCTTTTGTTGCTTTTGTTAAATAGGCCAAACAGTAGGTTGCTTGAAATTGAACAGTCTCACAGTTTATTCAGCCGACAAGAATCTAATACTTCCTTCGAGCTGTCGACTATCTGTAATTTGTATTATGTTGCATTTCAATCGCTTCACTTTCCAGTGCATTGCCATCTGTCACACACTGCTACAATCAATACCCAACTGATTATTCGCCAAGAGGACGGCCTCAAGATTTAAAAAATTGAACAACACAGCAGTGTTTTATTAGGGTTGTAGACTCTCGCAGCACTGGCCCTCATCATGTTTTCCTACCTGTGGCTTTGCTAAGGTACATAAGTAAAAAAACACTTTCCATATTTGGCAGCTGCCTTACAGCTTGTGAGTCCTGTGGAGCAGAAGGAGCTTTGGCAGGTAGTAAATAAAGCTTTATGCTGGTGTCAGGCCATCACTAAGTGGGAGAATCGATGGAAAGATTTAGAGAGGAAAGAGAAAGTTGTATTTCGCTGTCACTTCAAACTCAACCTTTCCTTGCCTTATTGTCTTTTAGAGAACTTTTAGAAGTGCGGGGAAGGCGCCATTCACTACGCAGCTACATATATTCCAGCTTCTTTGCATTCCTGTAAATCATAAAGCTCCAAATTTTTAAGTGACAGCTGGTGAAGCACCCGATGACCGTCCCATCACCAACCAGTGCATTTACATACAGAATGTTTTTCTCCTCCTCCAAAGGTGACTGTTTTATACTCATCAAAATTCCCTCTTTCCTTTCTACTCTTTATGTGCCTGAACCCACAGAAGTTGTACTGATAGTTTGATTTTTCTTGTTTTGTTATTCTTATTGAGGTAAGTGAAGGATGTAAGATAAAAAGATGTAAAATAGACAGGATTAACCGATTCAAAGGTGCCAGATTTTGCGCTTTCGTAGGGCCTATTCTGCTGGTAGAGCCCCTGTAAAGACGAAAAATGCTCGATATCTTGAAATGTTCTAATGTTTTAGAGTTTTTAACTTGTTGTCAAACTGCTTTTTAGTGTCATTCTGTAACTAGGTGCCTAAGGGCTGAGCACTATTGATTTACGCTTGAAAGTAGACATGAGCTAATGTACTTCTGACTAGTGTGCAGTGTTGATGTGTGAGGGATGGGACACGCGCAGCCGGCTCCTGTACAGCACTCCTCGCTGTTGTGACCATCGCTCCAGGCCGTGCTGGACGCTCATATGTTCTTGTTCCTTTTTTTATTTTGCATGATCTGGTTTTCATTAAGCCAAGCAACTGATGTCCCATGTTAGTCCTTATGCCAACGAGGTCTTGGTCGCCAGTCGCCATCTCTCTGCAGCCTCTTTCTTCCCCCCACGGTGCAACAAGCTCACTCAGACAAGGAGGTAGCCAGGGGCCAGTTACATAAATGTAGATTAAAACTAGCCTATGCTTTAGACTAGTCTAAAATTCTTTAGACTAGTATATTAACGCAGGCTTATTTTTGGCCAACAAACTGACTTAAGACCTACTTGTCACTATTGCAACACATGAGAGGTAGCTTTAGTTAGCTAGTGGGCACGTCTGTGTCACAAGTTTGTCATTTGGTGAAGTCATTTGAAGTCTGGGTTAACTAAGTATGCCTTTATGCAACTGGCCCCTGACTCACTCACACACACATACATACATATATAATGTAGATAGACAAACGTACACCACCTGTGTTTGTGCTTTCAACCCCAGTTTTTCAGATGTCCTCCCCTCTGATCTAACTACAAGTCTATAGAAGGCAAAGTCTGTCAGCGTTACGGATGGTATATGTATTTAAAGAATCCAAAGCAGGGGGAATGTAACAAATGCATGTCTGAAGCATTCATAGATTAGACGAGGCAGGAATGGGAAATGGAAACTCGAACTCCGTGGCAACTTAGGCGTCACACAACAAGGCTTTTGTAAGTCAAGAGGTGGGAATGTAACCGTCTATCTGACAAATTTTTCGCTCATTCACAGTGGTCTACTGTTGTCTCTTTTCTTTAACTTTTTTTAATCATCCTAATTAACATCGTATTGACACTTACACTTATTTGAGCTTCCCTCTATCTACACTATGCGACCCACTCCAGCTACACCATTACTTTAGGCGGGAGGGTGTGTGGGTGAAGTCCTCAAACAGTAATATGCTTCTTGTATTTTCCATGTCATTCCTTCCTTTCAGTTTGTCTTTATGTCTTCTCCCCTTTCTTTCGTCCTCCCTCCCTCCCTCCGTCCGTCCCCGGCTCTTTTGTTGTTTCTGGCTGTTGCCGTGGCGACAGGCCCCTCCACTCTCACGGGGTTCTGCTTTTTGTTTGTCATGGTAACGCTTGTCAGATTGGAGGTTGCCATAAGCAACCCGTCCTGACCCGGTGCTATTAGTACAGCTTTACACACACACACACACACACACACACACACACACACACACACACACACACACACACACACACACACACACACACACACACACACGCAGACACGTTTTTATAATTATTCTGTGACAGTGTTGCTCCATTTCTACATAATCCCGTGCTGAGTTATGTGGAATCCAGAGCTTAAAAAGAATCTATTAGAGTTGAAAGCACACTACAGACTATAGCATTAACACGTACACACACATGCAAACACATTAAACAGGGACTGCTGTGATGCAGCACCCAAGCCTGAAGAATTGACTGCAGTTAACACTGGCGTCCTCGCCGTGTCCCATGCCTCCTCGATTTACACACACTAAACACACACTTATACTCCTTTTAGTGCTCTGTCAGCTTGGATGCTTTTTCTATGCCATATTATGCTAATGATATATGAGTGATATGTATGTACGCAACGTGCTGCAGACTGAGAGGGAGCTTCCTTCCATTCTGAGGTTGTTGATGCTGTTGAACACCTTCTTGCCCCCCTGATCCTCTCGTCCCCCTCTGTAAGCCTTTCCCCTTTGTGAAAGTGAAACTGTGTGATGGTATTTGTCTCGGTGGCTGTGGGGTTTCTGGGATGCTTGCTCACTATGGAAAGTGTCAGATCCCATGGATGGTGATGTAAAAAAAACAACAAAAAAACCCAACAACAACAAGGACTTCAAAGAATAAAAAAGAAAAGGACAAAAAAGGAATAAAGTCACTGTTTCTTTTGTGTTTGACTTTTATGTTTTGTGTTAGAAGCTGTCTGTACGTCATTAAATATTGACAAAAGGATACAAGCACACAGGCAAAAAACAAAACAAAACATAACATAACAACAACACTTGCAAGAGGATTTGGGGTGAACTACAAAACAAAAGCTTTTTTAAGATGACTTTTTGTTTGGTTTTGCCTGTAGATGGTACCAAAGTAGAGACAGACACTGTAATTTGGCAAAGGTTGTGGTCCCGGAGGTCGCAGTTACACGATATCCGGTATAGACCTTTTAATTATTGAAGGAAATGTAAATTAGTGTGGAGTGTGTAGAATACAGTACATATACAAACAAATCTTTCAACAACAAGCCCTCAATCTGATTCGGTTTTTGCAGTGCGCTTCACTGAAAACGCCACCGCAGCTCAACTGTGTAAGTATTTTACTTCATGGTTGAAGTACTTCTACTGCAAATCCACGAAAGCCAGAACATGTAACACGTTTATAGCAGATAGGTCTTTGCAAAACTAACCTCATGAACATTGCTTACAGTACATAGGCTTACGGCCTTAGTATGCCTCTGTCGAACTTTGTTGTAGTGTAGTATGTAATGCATGTTCAATCACATGTAAGAGTTTTCACCCAATGTTTTCACACAATGAATTATACAGTAAAAATGCCAGTAACATGCTGTGTATAGTGTTCAGAGAGGGGTTTTCAGACCCTTTTAGACAATAAAACAAGCACTTCTTCTAAAGCATACCTGAGGCCTTTATTTTTGCAATGAACTGAATGACGGTTCAGACAACTTTCTGCAGAACTGATGACCGTGAGAAGCAGTCCTGTGAAAGGTAATAACATCGCTTAGATAAGGGGAAAAAATAAACGACCTACATAGTTCAGTAACAATGAATGAATGACTGAATGAACGCTAAATTGCGTAAGTGTGGATGTGTTTAATTTTTCGTCTGTTAGCCCTTTGATAGACCGAGCCATGGAGACTGGATAACCAGGTCACAAAACACCGGCCATTTTAATGAACACACTTCAGCAGGGTGGTAACATCCCATGAACCTCTTTATTACTGCAGCCTGCATGCAGCAAATCACTACCAGGAGGATACAGGATTAAATGTTTCCACACTAGGTGGCAGTGCTGTCATCTTGTTCACCACTCCTCGTTTGCTCTACCACTGTCTTCTGGGATTTCCCCCTTTTCAGCTTTTAAATAATAATAATAAAAAAATCAGTATTATATAAAATACAATTTCATAATGTCCATGCACAAATGAGTAAGTGTTAACCAACTATCAACCTGTCAGGCCTGTTCACGAGAGCAGTGAAGTGAAAACCCGCCATTTCCTGCATTGTAATGACTGTAACGAATAACTATTTTCCACATAAAAGCGTTCTTTGACTTCAGACACACTTTCATGTGCCCTCCTCAGAGAAACATGAAAAAAATTGTGATAAAATATACACCGACTGAATGAACTGGTTGAGATTTAAATGAGTGTGATTTGTATTTTCTCCATTGGCAAAGGCCAAACTCCACTTCACCCATTTTTCATCAGAAGAGCTCAACCATATTTCTCATCCATGAAGTGATTAAATAAACTGCCCATTATGTTTATCGGGTGTATTCTCTGCCCACCCTTAGACTTTCACAAAAAGTGGGTTTACAGCAATTTAATGTGTTTTTGTGTTCCACAGAATAACACTAATACCATACAGAGACCTCTAGTGGTCCCTTCATGTAAAGTCAGGCATCTTTATTGTGTGGTGATGGTGGGCTGGTCAGCCATGATCTCAGCACATATTTGGGTGAGAGGTGGGGATACTCTATGCTTACTAAGACAGAACAGGTCTGTCACAGCCAACCACTCAAAACAATTTAAAGTCTGTAATTTACCTGGGCTACATGTCTTTGGAACTGTGGGAGGAAACCGGAGCACCAGGAGGGAACCCACACAGGCCCGGGGAGAACATGTCACAGTTGTTTCTCACACTCTTAGATCTAAAAGAGATGAAACAGAGGACATGGCAACGGTCCCTCACCACAGTGTCTCCTACGTATTAAATTCATTCGCATATGTAGCAATTACTGAGGAAACATAATTACGTGTAAAAAGTAAGTTATGGTTAAGCTAGGCTACTTGGTTCCCTGGGTTAAGGTCATGGAAGGTCCATGCTATGCCTAGCAGTCTCTTTTCTGAGGAGGCTGAGGCCAGGAAAATGCTGAGAATGTTTTATGTGTCGCCAGTGCCATCCTGTTTGCAGTTGTATGCTGGGGCAGCAGGTTGAGGATAGCAGATGCCAAGAGATCCGCTAGGCCAGTGACGTTGTTAGGGTGGAGCTGGACTCTCTGTCAATGGTGTCAGAGAGGAGGATGCTGTCCAAGTTACATGTCTCCCACCTACTCCATGATGTGCTGGTCAAACACAGGAGCACTTTCAGTGCATGACTCATCCCCCCAAAATGCACAGCAGAGTGCAATTTCTAAGGATTTGTAATACATTTCACCTCAACACTATCTGCACTTATTATTATTACTACTTTTCATCACGCTCTTATTGATATTCATTTTTTAGATTATATACTTCACAATGTCCCACGACCCTGTACGCAGGATAAGCGGTTGACGATGGATGGATGGATACTTCACAATGTTCTACTTATCAACTTTTATTATTCCTTCCTTTATACCCTGATGTGCAATGTGAGCTACTGTGACACAAGAATATCCTGTAATCCTAGTATTTCCGATTCTGATTCTGATCCTGATGGAAAGATTGTGGTTAAAGTGACAGTCCACCCAAAATCTGTGGTTTAAGTAGCTTGATCATTCACTAAGATGATCATCTTATATTTGTGGTTCAGATTCCAATAGTGAAACACACATTTCAAATCGATCAAGCAGCATAATTCATCTCCTTATCCATTCTTATGCCAAAAATGTTCCAAAGACTCGTGTTTTTGCTAAATGCACTACTGTTTCCGCTGGCTGAATGGGGGAAGTCTTAGATTAAATTGTCTCCTATGCAATACCAAAACTAGTTTTGTCAGGACAATAAATAAATTAATAAACAAACTGAGAAGTCAGTTACTGCTGATTGACTTTGTATGACACAGTGGATTAAACAAACATTGTTGAATTTTTGACATTCTAATATCAAGTAAGTTAATAAATACTGCATAATAAATAATTCAATCCATGCCTCCCACATTGGCCTTTACACTTAAGTTAACCTTAAAATTTGAGACTTGATTTTACAAGGAGTGAAAAGGTCTGCACAAAGTGCTAATTATTTTCACACAATGTTGACATGAACTTTATACACAAACCTCCCAGACTGTTAGCGTAGTGTTTCTTTAAGTGGAACACTTAAGCTGTCATGATTCTGTGTGAACTATAAGACAAGATGGGACCACTGATCGGACAAGTGCAC
The DNA here is from genome assembly GCF_021292245.1 of Micropterus dolomieu. Classification (NCBI taxonomy): domain Eukaryota; kingdom Metazoa; phylum Chordata; class Actinopteri; order Centrarchiformes; family Centrarchidae; genus Micropterus; species Micropterus dolomieu. The sequence continues at coordinate 23,090,744 of NC_060162.1, read as the reverse complement.
AACTGACCTTTTAAAGCCCAGTCTGCCCTTTAGAAGTGAGTCCCAACATGGCTTGTGCTTGTTTGCTGCCTGAAGACAAAATATGGCTACAATACAGACCACAGCATAATCTTTTCCTCCATAAGCTTTTATGATAGGACCGTCACTTTGATTCTGAAGAAACTCACTCAGCTCAGTTACTGTGAAATAATGTTATTTAAAATTTGACATCTGCAAAATTTGAGACAAAATAAAAATATTATATGCCCAGGCACTATGTGAATTAATGAATTGTAAAAGGTGTCTTGATGAAGTCAGGAGCAAGTTGAATGAACCAGGAAAGAGAACTCAATGTGCCAGATGGCAGCTGACTGTAATTCAAACAAATGTTCAGTGACATGAGTATTAAATGCATCTTACATGGTATTACCTCCTTTCCTAGGCTTTAAGTCCATCCTAATTAATTTTCATTCATGGCTGTCAACATTCAAATCAGTTATTTCAAGTCCATGCACACACACAATGAGCTTTAATAATTCCAAATGCCAGCACTAATAAGGTGTTAGGAAGAGGCCAGTTATCTGAATCATTTATACAGTGAATTTGTGTAATCATTCAAATATTTTTTTGGTTGTTATTTGGGTTACTTTTGTGTGCTTTGATTTGTTCAGACGTAAAACATAAATGGCAGAAAGCTTAATTTGAGCTACTGCAATAAACAGAGTATGTTTCGTAACAGAAAACTTGTTGGTATTCCGGTCCGGTTTGGTTCTGGCGCTGAACCTGCAGATGCAGTGTCTGCTTCACTATCAATGGAACAACTGCAGGATTTGTTCTTCTTTAAGAGCTTCAAGGACTTGCACACCCAAGGTGTTGTAGTTATTCTGTCTGACTGCACCCCTGCTCAGGTTGAAGTTTGGAGGAGCCTACCAACAACAATAATAAAGATACATTTTGAGACTGTACACCTGTGTAGGTGTTCATTTTTGAATAATGTCAGTGTACGTTCACAAATTAGCCCATCCATGATACCTTACGTGAATTATGGACGCAACTTTATTCCTCTCGCTGAACCTTTTCTTAAGAACTTCTTTGTTCTAAATGACGTGGGAACACAGCCTCTCACTCCTTAAATAAGATAAGTGGATCATATCTGCCTTTATAGTTGTATTTAGTAGCTAAAGTAGCAATATATTTACGTTAGCATGTTATCCTTATTGATTCCGTTGTTACATGGTGAAACAATGAACAACTGGAAAAGGTCTGAGGCTTATCAGTACTTTGGGCGTGTCTTGTTAAGGAGTTCGGACACAACCTTGTCCACCTAAAAGCAAACATCAAGCGAAGTCAGTTCTTTTTGATTTGTCCGTGTTTTATATGAAATGGAAACTGTAACAGTGATTGATTGATTGAACATCCTTTTGTGTTCGGGTAAATGTTCAACATAATGTACTGTAGCTACAATTATCTTTAGCTTGATTGGGCAGTCAGGACGTGCACAACATGTCCCTGAACTTTTTATAATTTTTGCTAACACTAAGCTAACCTATTTTGTTACTAATAGCTGGGAACACTAAACTGTCCTCCCAGCATTAGTAGAAAGTTGAGGTACAATCACATTATCCTGTTTAAGGTGTGACAGGTTGCGTTCGTACACTATTCATTTCTCAAAAAAAGCTCAAAGGAAAGGGTGGACACCTGTAACTGACTCTTGCAGATGGTGGTTCAGTGAAAGCAATAACTGCAGGTCGCACACATAATTCACGCAAACAGGGGTGTGGACACCACTGTGGGAATACAATAATGATTGCTTACATGATAGCAAAGACTTTGCACACTCAGCAGACATGAAGCAACATTAGCATCCGTTGGGTCTGTGTCCACCTCGAGCTTAAGTCCAGTATTCACTCCGTTTAGTTCTGTTTTTGACTCCACTAACTTCTGGGAAAAAAATATGGCTTCCCAGCTGCTAAATTTTCAACTTTCTTTGCCAGCTAGTTACTAACTTTGTCTGTCTGTTTGGTGCTCGGCAGGTGTACAGAGGGAATATCAGACAGCAGACTAAACCATAAGGTATGCTGTAAAACTAAAACTAAAAGCTGCATAGTTTGTGATAATTATCTTTGGGTTAATTTTGCGTCTCCTTTGACCTCCAGTTGTTTGAGTCATTAAATATTATTGATAAATGATATAAATGAAATACCCATATTACCTACAATTGTTAAAGATGGGAGGACATTACATTGCATATGGCCCAACAAATGAAACTGCTGAGTTTATTCATTGTTCTTATATAAAAATTTCAGTGCATCTTTTGTCCAATCCATCCAACTGACTAAATATTTAAATCTGCTCTTTTGACCTTTGCCCAAAACTTTACAAGCACCTGGAACAAATAATACAAGAACCTCAAAATAAAACAAACATGTCCAATTTCATTTCCGCTGGCAGACAGGAATTCGTCACCTCTTAACATATCATTTAAACATTCAATGAGACAGAAAATAATTCAGGTAAACAACACAGTGGGCAATTTTCGTCAACTTTAACAGCAACACTAATGCCAGGAGTTGCATTTGCAAGTAGGTGATTCCATTTAGCACATTTGCAAAAAAATCAGTTCCAACACCTGCGTTATGATGTTATACCAGAGACCATTTTACACATGAGAGCGTTTCATTAAGTACTTAAGCAGTGGATGCATTTGGTGTAGTTACAAAACTTTTCCATGGCTTTCCCACATACTTGTATAAGCTATCAATGCAATGAGAGTGCCAATAAAATGCCAGATTTATGCTCGGATCCCAAACTAAAGAGAGGAGAAGACTCTCAGAAGATATCCTCCAACTTGATGCATAACCCAAACCATATTTTCTTCATAGAAATAACTAGGTCTGTCTTTGACGTCCTGATGCAGATAACGTTGTTGTCATCTGCTTTACTTGATGCTCAAAAGCGTTATTAATCATGATCGCCATTTGTAATGAAACATCACTTTGCTATGTCAATTGATTTGGTTGCACGTTAGTCTATCCAGTAATGGGAGCCAGGATCCATTTATCACAGCAGTCTTTGCCTTCATATGGCAGCTGCTGCAACACGGTTTGAATCCTGTGTTGCTTTTTGAATATGAGAGCTGCATGTTTATTAGGTTTCGGATGCATTTATTACCATAAATAATATCGGAACTGATGGAGGCAGACACAACACTGCTCGACTACTTGTCACGCACACATTCACACCCCAACTCTGTCTGAATGCATAAAACTTCTCAAACACATACCGTATATGGATGGACACAAATTCACTTGAGCATGGATGTGCACACAGGCAAAAAGCAAGCAGTGGTTTGATGATTCTTCCTCTCCTAGTGTTCCCCTAGCACTGATATTGTGTTATGACTCATTAGTTTTCAAGGTTACTGTTTTTCTTTTCTCTTTGGAAGCCAAAAGAAGGCAGCATCTGCTGTGTAAAGCTGTGAGTTTTAGCAAAACAGGATGGCTTGTGTATGTTGATCTGACATTCAAACTTTCAGAGATATATACGTCTAAGCATGAAATGTCATTGTGTGTGTCATTGTGTAAATATATATACATTTACTTTCAGTCATTCCTCCTTAATGAAAAATCAACACGTCTCCTGCTACTTGTTGCCTAATGCACTGTAACATTGAGTTCTTGGCTGCATAATCTCAGAAAACGAGAGCTGCATGTTTATTAGTTATCCAAGACAGTTTAACGGCTACAATGATGTTGAGTGTTGGAGCTTACAGTGTTAACAAGAGACATTATCCTCCTGAACGGTCCCATAATACCACTGTTTAAGTAAAAAAATCCCATGCAGCAATACAGGTTCAAGGAAACTCTTATTATTATTCCCTAACCTTAAGTAACTGTAAAATGACAAATTACTTGTCTTCTAGAAATTCTTTCAACATCCTGCATTTCTCAGATAAGCATTCCCAGGTATTCATCACAGTTATGATGGCTGTAGGGTTGGAAAATTCTTTTAATCCAAAGGAAAAACAACTCCGTTTGCAACAGGAGGAAGTGAAGGATTTATAGCTAAGACGAAACGTGTGACAGCTTCTTCAAACAGATAAGACACCCAAAACATGTTTTTTTCTAAAAAGGATTTAAGCAATGTTCATTACATGTTTTTTAATAAAGCACTCATGCATTACACTGATTTGTGTGATATGGTGGGCTTTGTTTTCATTTCATTTCATTCATAAAGTATAATGCAATTCAATACATTCACCCTGCAAGAAAAACTTTTTAAAGCCTTCAATTTTTGTTGTGTCTGGTCAGAGAGATTTGAATTTCTTGAGAGTCTCCAATGTTGATGGAGGTCATACTTGTGTGTTGGCATATGTTATGATAATCTTACCCTTTTGTTAGCTTACAGTAATATATTTGTGTAGCTTCCATGCAGTAGTGATTTGGTTTATTCAAAGTTTATTACCTTTTCATGATGTCACAGTTTTTATTTTATTTTGTCCACCTCTGTACATCACAAATGTGGTCATACTGGGATTCTGTGAACTGAATACCAACAGCCCCACCGTAATGTCCTCCCATCATGAACAAGTAGAAATTAATTCCCAGCCTTGGATACTAAAAGAAGCCCCATTAACGGCAGGAAGACAAACGACTAGCTTATTGATGGTTTAGAGACAACATACAGAGGCAAGTTACAGAAGAACAAAGACATCGGACAGGCCCTGCTTAAAGTGCACATGCATCGGCTTCAAACAACAGTGAATGCATTGGGAAAACAGCTCTGCAGACCTAGCAGAAAACCAGTAACAACAAATAGTCCTTCACCAAGACCGAGAGAAAAACATCGGACACCTCTTGTTTTATTTAACACCGCAAGCTTTGATGTCAAATACTAAAAGTTGATTCAACACATTTGATACAGGTTCAGCAAAAACAAAAACTGAACATGAAAAGCTTCACAGGGGTAGAATCAAACGCTTTTGTTTGTGACTTTAGTGTTGTTTTTATGTCACACCCAAATGTCAACTGGTATTTCTCCTTCCCCAACTAACTTTATTTTGTCTCTGTGACAGATTTTTCTAAATCAAAGCCTGTGAGTGTCTAGTCCCTTTAAAACAGAGGTCCCACACGTAATACACACACTCCTACAGCAGCGTCCTCCTTCTCAGAGCTGCTGGTGAATGCTAATTTAGTTTACGAGCTTTTCCTTAAGGGCTTCTGTGCAATCTGCAGAAATAGCACTAATGTTTAAAGAAATTATGTCTCGGGAGTTCTTTTCACGTCATTTCAATAAGATCATATTATCTCTTTTATTCCTTGCCAAGGACTGATGGTTATCTCTACTAACCCAGTGTCCATACAAAAAGCATTTTTTAAACAAAGAAGTTTGTATTTTTCTTGTTGTGCATTCATACTTCTGAGTCTTCTATTTTCTGGCCACTGAGCAGCTCCTCTGGACCGTTTTGACATGTAGTGCTCTGTGCTCAGTCAGTACTGGCTGCTGAGTGCAGACAAAATGTTATTCATTCACTTTCCCAAATCATATTTTATTTAACACTCCGGACATTTACACCGGCATAAGCCTTTAGGCAATAAAGTCACCTTCTTCCTGCTCTGGAGGCAAGTCATCGTTTGGCTTCTGATGCCTCTGAGGAGTTTAAATATACATGTAAAAGTTGTACATACGTTTTCCCCAGAGGCAAAACTGAAACATTCCTACATTGCCTCAACATGCCAATCAAACAGCCTCTCCTGTAACCCCAAGAGAAAGACATAAAACTTTAGGTGATCCGTGACTGGAGGGGTTCTGTGGCACCGGCGTTTGACTTGCTGAGAAACACCACGCTTTTAGCAGACCCTTACTCTGGATTTGTGCACTTTGAGCCTGATCTGGACAACCGGAAGATGACGAGGACGCTGACAGAGCCCTGCAGCAGCACCACGACGAAACAGTGACACAGTCTTGGGATGAGAGATCAGACGTAGTAGACGTGGGGCCTGGACTGGAAGAATGAGGTGTGATGTGTCCTTGTGATTTAGCCGGAGCCCCAGTTCTCAGGCAGCGACCACGGAGCACATTGTGGAAGGCTTTCTTGAACTCCTGGCTGAAGCATGGGTAGATAATGGGGTTAATGCAGCTGTTGAGATAACCCAGCCAGAAGGTTATCTTAAAGATGGTTTCAGAAGGCTTACAGGATGGGAAGATGGACCCTAGGGAACACATACAAACAGACACAAATCAAAATATGAATGGAAACAGACACTAACTAAATTAATGATTACTTGTCATACAAAGATGTAATTGTCTTTTTTTCTGTTCATTTTACGCCACTATTAGAGTATAATGCTCAAATAAAAGCCAGTATTAAAAAAAAGGCCAGCCCCAAGTACAGGCTGGGGGGGGGGGGGGGGGGGGGGGGGGGGGGCTATAATGTGTGTACCGTGATATACATTTTCATTGTTTTCATTTGATAAATTAAAACAATATATTCATGCTTTCATTTCAAGTTATTGTCAGATGTCACTGCAGATGTACAGTGTGTGTGTGTTAATGTCCCAGCCAAAAACGGTATAGTACAGTATCATCTTATTTCATTATGTGCCAAATTTTAACTTTAGAAAATGTGCAGGATTGGTACACAGGAATCCAGAGGGGGGAAAAAACTGCTTCTCCACCTCATGGTTCTGAATGCAAGGATTATTACTGTTACAAATGAGGATTAAAGACCCGAAAATAAGACCCAAGACATAATAAACTACAATTATCCTTTCTGAATGATAACATTTGGTGCTTTACAAATGGCCACTTAATGCATTTTTTGAGATATACAGTAGAAGACCGAAAACTGCCTCCTTGGTGGAGACGGTAAAAGCAGTTAAATTCCAGTTTGCCATTTTTCTAAAAGCAATGCTTCACGGCAGCAATATATATGGTGCCACTGATGAGCAGCAGTTACTACATATGTTGAGCTTGGTAAGCATACTGTACTGTGCTGCAGCCAAAGGCGGCCACCAAGTGCTTTGGCACAAAACAGTTTTTCCATCTGAAGTGCTTGGGAAAAGTACAAAATAAAAAAATCAGTGGTTGTTCAAATCCTTGAGAGCCTCAGAGCTTGAATGAGCGCTGCGCTGTGAGCTGTGAAGGTCTGTCTCAATTGAAATGCATAACTATTCTCTGATGACTGGCTGCCTTGGGAGGCTGCAGGGTGACTGCGGATACCTCCTAGCATTACAGCCCATTAAGCCTCATGCTTGTTATCTATAATAGCTTTCATAGGAGGGAGCAATAGTTTGGTTCATCTCATTTCATCTCACAGCAGAAGCCCATTCTACTCCAATGTGGTGTTTTATTTGGTCTATTTGGTTGCTTGTAATTGAATTTCTTGATGTCCCTTCTGAGAAACTCGAACAGTAGAGTTGAGCGAGGAAGGTCTTGCCTGATGTCGTGTTCATAGAGCAAAACATATCATCAAGCAACATTATACAAATGATTCAGGCCTCAACTGCTTTTACGTTATAATAGATGTTGCTGTAGTGCTAAACTACAGGAGGGTTGCTATTAGATCTGCATGCTTAGGACATACAGCGGCACAACTCTATAGATGGAAATGTTAGTCTGTTGGCCCATCTGTCAGTCAGTCAGATAGTCAGTTGGTCAACTACCATACTGAATTTGGTGACCCCTTGAGTTTTCCTCTAGCGCCACCATTAGACTGACATATGTGGTTTTTAGTGAAATGTCTTGACAACTTTTAGGTGATTAGGCCATGAAATTTGGTACAGATAGCTCCAGAGGATGAATCCTAATTACTTTAGTGATCCCTTTACTTTTCCTATAGCAGTTAAAGTTTTCTATTATTGAGTCAAACATCTCCTGGATCTATCTACTAGATGGACTGGCAAAAAGAATTGCACAGACATACATGGTTCCTAGAATCCTTTTGACTTTGATCACTTGACTTTTCCTCTAGCTCAACCAAGAGGCTGACATTTGTGTTTCTGAGTGATGTCTCTACAACTATTAAATGGATTGTTATGAAATTTGGTACAACATTCATGTTCCCCACAGAATTAGCTGTAATAACTTTGGTTATCATTTCACTTTTCACCTATAGCTTTCATAGTGTCAAAATTTTTCTGACACTTTGGTTTATGACCAAGTAACTGCTAGCTAATGACATTTCCATCAGCGTCGGCTGCTCTTTGTGTTTAATGCTAATTAGCAAATGTTAGCATGCTAAACTGAGATGAATTAACATTAACTAGGAAACACTAGCATGTTAGCATTGTCACTGTGAGCATGTTAGCACGCTGATGTTAGCATTTAGCTAAGTACCCCACTGTGCCTAAGTCCATCCTGACATAGCCACTAGCATGGCTGTGGACAGTTAGTGTTGTTTAACTGAATACAATTGAGGTGTTTTCAAACATAATTTTAAGTTATGTTATGTAAGTTTGATTAGACATACCCAGGATATCTTTTCGTTATCTGGCTTCACTAAGCCTAACCATCACGATCGGGATAAGAGTTCACACGAAGCTGGTAATCAACTCGATAAGTCAACACAGGGTCTCCCAGTCCAGCCATGAGCGCCTTCACATAAAAGAGGCAGTGTTAGCAGCAGATGACCAATTGACCAAAAAAGTAGAGCTATAATAAAAAACTAATATTAGGCAAATAGATGTAGTAGTAAATAATAAAATAGGTGGTTGTTCCAACTCACTTTTAACAACTCATATCTTAAAGTCAAACATGTACAAGGCTTTAGTGCTTCAATTAGTCTCTGTAGGATTATATTGCTATTCAAAAGTTAAAGCAGCCTATAAAACAGTCTGGGATCTCCTACAGATGGTGATGTCCCTTTTTCAAGAGAACTGATTGGTCAGTGGTCGGTGTTTTTAGAGTTGATCTCTTATTTCAACCGTAACCTGCTCCAGAGCACATTAGCTGTTAAGTTACCATGGCGATCTACACCGGTAAGAAGTGAACCACAACCTTGGTACTGAAACAACGGAGTTACCTCGCTAAGCTCAAATCCTGCTTCATAGTACAGGCTCCTGTTTCTCCCCTGTTTTTCCCAATATTACAATTGTAAAGTAGGGCTGTATGTAAAGATTATAGTCTGTAAAATGTCAGGAAATAGCCTAGTAAAAAAACAACAAACACAATCAAAGAACACCAGGGGTCTTTAAATTGTTTTGTTTTGTCCAAGCAAAACCCCCAAATACACAATGACATGCAATGTGCAAAGCATAAAATCGTCACATCAGAGGCCTTGTGCCAAACAAACATTAGATTAATATGCCTTTTTTACAGCAACACATTGACTTGCCATAAAAGGAAAAGCACAGACTGTGTTACTAATAATATTACTGATGGCTCAGTTCCATTCAAGTGTCCCAGTAAGCCATGACAGTGTGACAATGAGCCAGCATGTTCAATACCAAGACCCTGGAACTGAAGCAGCTTTATTCAGCCATCATTTTTTAAATCATTTACACCTGAGCTTTTCCCACTGTGACATGTCAAAATGTCTTCTGTGAATAAAGGGCCGATGGCAAAATTTTTCAGCACAAATGTAGACATATTTTTAACAGCATCAGAAAAATTATGACATAACCATAAAGATTTACCTTGACCTTGTAAATGTTATTGATAATATTATTTGACAGAACATTCTGTAATTGAGGTCTGCTACCTATTTCTGGTGCTTTCAACACAAAAGAAAAGTCCTCTAAGTGAGATGGATGAAATCATGACTGCTACAAAGCTTGCACATAAACAGATCCATGTCCATGACAACTGAGCCAGCTCCATCTGCTGCAGCTGAATGCGTTGGGAAAAGCTAGCAAATGGACCATGAGTCGGTATTGTTTTGTCAGACTGTATAACTTAGATTTTGTTACTGTGCTGTGTTAATCCCTGTATTTAAAGACCTGTTTATCAATTTAAGACAGACAAGAGCTTCTAGTTTTTGGTAGAGCGACCCTTTTGTTTACATTTGGATTACACATTGAGCCTTTAATATTGCTTGTTATGAATGTACACACTGGCAAATAAAAGAGAAAAAAGATAACACTGTTTGTCCAGATGATGTGTTCCATCCACGTCTCCTCCATCCTGCATAATATACGGTTTCCTCCTTCAATAAGATTACAGTTTGTGTCACCGAATACACGTGTCAGCGATAATCTCACCATCTGTGACCTTGGAGGTAACTGCTGACAAACTATTACCCTTAAATACACACTGACAATCACTTATCTCTGTCAAACTATAAGAGTTATTTCAGAAGCAATTAAGATTTTAGATTATGCTTCACAATGGTTGGCTTCTGTCCTCTCTTACATCTATGATAACATCACCTTCTTGACAAAATGTCGGTATAATTTCTTAAAGATAATGTTGGTGGACATTTACTTTTTCTTGAGCTCCTGATATTGTTAATAGAAGCTCATATCTACAGTGATGTTCAGAGTATGGTCTAGACCTGCTCTTTTATGAAAAGCGTTGTGAGATAACTATTGTTGTGATTTGGCGCTATATAAATAAAATTGAATTGAATTGAATTGAATGTTTGACTGCAACAGCAGAATAATCCTTAATTAGCTCATTTCGATGCAGTTTTACTTAGGCTAAATTTTTAATCAACATTTTATATATTCTTCAGAATAAAGCAGGGGTCTATAAGAAAAAGCATCAAAGAAATAATTAATGCTCTCGTTATGACATCAATTAATTTCTGAATCATTGAAATCCCTTTTTAGATTCAGAGAATACATTATTTCGTCATAAATTGTACAGCGGATAAATTTTAAGGTTCTCTTTTTGTCATGTTCCCTCAAGTTCTGCCACATTATATGCCTCTCACCTAATGCAAGAACCACTTGAAACATATTTGAATTTTTTAGAAGAACTTGCTACAATTTTTTTTGTCTTATTTTGAATTTTATATTAGGCACGCACACAATTTTGTGGTCCAGACCTGCAGTAGGATGTGCAATTAGTCTACTGTAATCACAACTCAAGTTCTTCACTTATGGATTGTCTAATTTATTACTCTGAAGCAATTTTGAGTCCTATGTAAATCACACTTCATAATTATGTTGACATTATCCTGTTTGACGCTGCAATTTGAATTATAATATGATTCTAAATGTATTGCTTGAATTTACCCTACAGGGGATTAATAAAGAAATATCTTATATTACATAGCCCAATGATATAATTTATTCATATCATTCATTTAAATTGGCTATTGATGCTGCTGTATACTACTACAAAATCAATTTGAACATCTCAAACTGCAAAAAGACTTACATGATGCACTATTTGAAGGTTAACTTGTCTCTGTATATAATAAGTTCAGCTGGAAGTGTAATCTTTTGGATGCAGTAGGCCCGTAGGAGAGAGTGACAGCATGCTGATATATTGGCAGACAGATGAATGGTTGTTGTCGCGGTTTAGATTACCACGGGCTGTGCTTCAGCAAATGTGAAACTTGTTTAAGATGCAACTCTGCAGACAGGAACGCCAATCCAAGCCGATTCTCCCTTAATTCCACTTCTGACCCTATGAAAAATGATAGTCTTCCCTTTATAGCAGGTCATTTACACTGTTATCTGAGGTTGGGAACGTTTGCTAAATCTGAAATGGCACATATTTAGGAGCCCGCAGTGAAAAAAAAAAAGTAAGAGGAAGTTAAGACAAGAACAAGAACATGTTCTAGAATGAGGCCAATGTCTCATTATCATTACAGTCATTGTAAACGCATGTTTTTCTGAAAGATTAATCCGTGGTAACCTGTTTTTTTCCCCAGAAGTCTCTTCTGTCCATTAAAAAATCATTACAGTTGCTGCACTATATAAAACATAATTTCCAGCTACACAAAGATGGCTGGAAGTGAAATGACTCCTTGATCAATTTGTATGAGGCATCAACAAAATGAAGATGTTTTATTATTAGGTACATTTGTCGTTATTTATATTAGTTCTATCAAGCTAAACTGCTAGAGGTCAGCAAAACCAAGATTTTCAACTGGTTTTAAGCTCTTCAATCAAAGTATCATATTTATTTCTTGTGTATAAATACATAAAATAATTGAATAATTACACTATTTAAATTTTGTTTCCTATAAAACAGTTAGTTTGTGCTTATTGTAACCCTCTTTAATTTCATTAAAGCTGCTATAGGCTAATCACATTTTTATAATAACAAAGTATTAAATGACAGTGTGTGTGTGACACTGTGAAAGTTGTTGCTTGTAGTGATGGACCTACGGAATCTGCAGCTCCTGGCTTTAAGCAGCTTTATAGTGGGTTTCAGCTAATTCTCACTCTCACAGCTCTCATAGTGTTGCTTTCAGCCACAGCAGGCAGCTGTTTTCAGCTAAAAAGCTCCAAAACCTGCTGCACGCAACCTGCTCAGCACCAATCTGGAGACTTGCACAGCTAGCAATTAGCTGGTGAACATGGTGTAGCATTTAGCAAATACAGAGCAAGATATTTCATTCAGTGAGAAAAGCTGAGTGGAAAAGCTGACTTACATTCACCTGATGCCAGAAACAAACTCCAGATGAATGATAATAATGCTCTGAGACTACTGTAAGTGTAAATATTAATAAAATAATAATAAATAACTGTTGCTTATCAACTTAAAAAGTGTCAATGCCAGGTGCATTCGAGATGACAGCGGCTGACTTTCGCTGACTTGATAGTGAAACGTGAGCTGCAGGCGACTACAGGGGGAGGGTATGAAAACAGCAAGTCGGACACATTCTACCTGCGTGAGGTTATATACTGTGAGCTTTGAACAATGGCAAAAGGTGGTTTCAACTTTGTGCCGCTGTTGATAATCAACTGCGGTCGCCGGACCCAGCGACTGCAGCCGTCTTGCTCCTGCAAGGTTTTAATGTCATGTGACATGGTAAACTTTGGACACAATTTCTAACCACCTAATGTTTGGTTCACAACTCGTTTCCGCGACCCCCAAATGAGGAAAAACTAGTCATTGCAGGTATAAGAACAGAGTTGCAATCCAGGAAACAGGTTAAAAATCTTTTTTATTGTTCTGCATACTTTTTATTCAGATGGGCAGAGGAGTCTTTGAGGATTCTGGTAATACATTCAAAACAGCAGTAAGTGGTTTTAAATGACCTTTTTGGTTTTTGAAAGATCTTTCAGAGAAACAGACCTTTAGCTTTGTGACTTGAATGTAATAATGACACATGAAAAAGCACAAATTGGGTCAAGTTAAAAGCAGATGAAGTTGGGAGGTACCTACCGATGGGTAAAACCAGGAAAAAAGGGAGCCAGCACAGAATGAAGCACCCGACAACAATGCCTAGAGTCTTGGCTGCCTTTTCTTCTCTTGAGAACTTCAGCAGCCTCGGCAGGGAAAAAGTGGTGCGTTTATGCCTCACGGTCCCCTCCTCATCCTCCTGCTTCCCTGTCTGAGCAGCATTCCCTCTGTGTATCCTCAGCATCACCCCCTCTGTTTCAACCCCATCTCCCTTACTGCCCCTTGTCTCTCTCTTTGCCACAGTATACACACGGCAGTACATGGCCAGGATGACGGCCAGAGGTATATAGAAAGATCCTAGTGCTGAGAACACAGCATAGCCGGGCTCCTCAGTTATTCTGCACACTGTCTCATCTTCTGGGTCGGGCTCCTTCCAGCCAAACAGAGGGCCCACAGATATAGCCGCCGAGAGCCCCCAAAGAGCAGCCACTGCGGTCAGGCCTCGTCGCCCCGTAGCAATGGCAGGGTAGCGCAGAGGGTAGCTGACAGCCAGGTAGCGGTCGATAGAGATTACACACAGGCTGAGGATGGAGGCGGTGCAGCAGAGGACATCCAGGGCGGCCCAGACATTGCAGAAGGACCGACCAAACACCCATCTCCCCAGAGCCTCCGAGGTGGCGGAGAAGGGCAGGACGGCGGAGCTGAGCAGCAGGTCGGCTGCTGCCAGGTTGGCGATGAAGTAGTGTGTCACAGAGCGCCAGTGGTGATGGAACAACACTGACAGGATGACCAGGACGTTGCCAAGAACCCCGAACACTACAAACACCACCAGCACCATCCCCAAAATCACAGCCTTGGCTACATCCACTTCTGGGTAAGCAGAGGAGCTGCAGTTGGGACAGCGATCTGCAGAGAAAAGACTTGTGTTCTCAGAAGGAACCATTGTTATCTGTTGGATGTATTAAGTTCATGGCACATCTGTTCCTCAATTACTACAGCTTCAACCCTCTGCCTTTTTTCCTCCTCCGAATGCAGAATATTAAAGCTTTTCCTGCTGCATAAACTGCTCTTCCAGTTAATTTATAGATGCAGCGTCTCTTTCCAGCGCGCCACTGATCATGTGGCCTTGGCAAGGGTTCCTTGGCAGAATGCCATATTTAGTAAGAGAAACACTGCCACAGTTGGTCATATTTAGTCCAGAGTAGCTTAATAGAAATGACAAATATTCATGTTTTAGGTGGCAGTCATCGATGGATTTGGAATGTCATGTTCAGCCATGCTGAAAGGCTTTGTTGCATCAAACCTGTTAAAACAAAAAAAGAGATATATTTGACAGCACATTCAGAATCCAAGGCTTTTAAAAAAACCTAAAACAGGCTCGTTACTTCTTAATTACTGTTCTTTCTTTGGCAGCAATGGAACAAATCAAACATAAAAAAAATCACCCATAAAATAGAACACATTAAAGGTAAATTGCTAAAAAAAAATCATCACACAGCACCCAGTCATGATTAAAGGGGTAAAAATATCACTACATAGTCTCTTTTCATAGCACACAGTATATCTGTTTGCGAATTATTCAGCCTTCATTACAGATGCATTAGAGAAAACAGGGGTTATGCTTGAGTGAACTAAGTGCCATTCACAATTTCCTTTTCATCCAAAAAACATTACAGCCTACTTATCTTTTTGCCTCTGCAAGCAAACAAGTGACAACCATAAAATATCCCATTGTGAATATCTGATTTTTGATTAACCTTTATTTAACCAGGCAGATCGATTAAAGGAAACTTTTTGTACAGAGACTGTGAGGAGATTATAGAGCTTGTGAGCAGTACGGGTGGGGGTTTAATAGAAAGGGAAAAAAGAAACAAGATATAATCAAAAACAAAAGGGGTAAAGACAAGGACACCACAGCGCCAATAATAAGCCTTAGGGCAAAAAGAAAATCATCTGTGACATGAGAAAACCAGCCAG
The DNA here is from genome assembly GCF_021292245.1 of Micropterus dolomieu. NCBI lineage: Eukaryota > Metazoa > Chordata > Actinopteri > Centrarchiformes > Centrarchidae > Micropterus > Micropterus dolomieu. Next base: position 23,075,546 of record NC_060162.1, on the reverse strand, counting down.
CCATGCAGTGAGTAAAGATTAATGAAAGCATAGATTTTTTTCCTTTAAGAACAGACGTTCAGCTGGAGCATGTGGTGGCTTCCTTGAAGTTCTTGTGTCTGTAAGCCAGGCTCTAACTCAACCGCCGGGTGACAGGCCAGGAATTGAACCTTGAGGAGGGCACTATATAACTGCGGCAAAGGCACCCGCCGCTGATAGTCCCACTCAGTACCACTCTCAGTGTATGTGTTGGAGATCCGGGATGTCACTGAGCGAGATAAACGCCGGCGAGGACAACAGAATGAAAAAGCAGCCGTGATAAAGCCTTCGGAGAGCAGAGTAATGCTTGTCACATGTTTGTGCAGGATCAAAGGCTTTCGCTCAATGCACATCCCACCACGAGGCGGAACAAAATTCACGCATCTAAACACTTGATGCTGGGATCAGTAGCCAGAGGGGGAATTGAAATGAAACTGTCAGTGAATGATCTCTTGGATTGTTTCAGCAGAATAGCTACACGCAGTCATATTTGGAATACTTTTTCAGTTGTAATGGCATTTCTCGGTGGGGTGAAGTGTCTGCGCAAAGAGATTGGCCGCATCTAAAAAGTTTATTTACTTAGCCTACCTGTGTTTGAGGACTACTGTTGCTGGGGAAGCGTCAGGAAGCAGGAAATAAATTTACGCTGACCTGAGGTAATGTAGTAGAAACAATTGAACACAGGTAAAACAGTATGCAGGGAAATGCAATATGTCATGCAGTATCCCTAAGTTCTGCAGCGCTGTGTTGAATGTCTCAAGGCAGTGCAAACTGTATTCTAAGACAAGTACGTCTTTCCTGAAGTTACAAACCACAGCAGCAAGTCTGGGACATGTGACACATGTCTTGAAGATGCTTAGCTGACACATTACATTTTATTTACACGTGCAGTGTGTTGGTGCACAAGGCTGAAGAAAAGTAGCTCACTCTCTAAAGTAAAAACTCCTCCATATGTTTTTTCTGTTTCATGTATTAGCACGGAAGGGGCAGGGTGATAGCAGCGCTGTGACAAAGTGATGAAGTGGTGTAAGATGCGTTAAATGACCTTTTCGGTCTGCTGCATTATTGACTGCCTTCCCACCCTTTCCAGCTCCATCCTGTGAGTTTGTGGTGTTATTTATTTATAATTTTCTTGATCCCGGGGAAAGGAGGATTGCCAGACAAAATGGAAATGTTGTTGTGTTCTGGCAAAAGGGAAAGGGCAGTCATGAGATCCCAAAAACAAATGCAAAAGCAGCACGACATGTTCTCACATTGAAACAGTAGAGGAATTATCATGCCTGTGCATTTCTCCGCATATGAAACCGAGGTATGGTCATTTGTATTTGACAATACTTGCTAAGTGAGTCAACTGACCTACCCAAGTGGAGTAAGAATAAATAGAAATGTCACAAATCGAAAAGATGCATTGACCCATGTCCTATATGAGAGCATCAAAATGTCAAGGTGTTCATTCAAGGTGATCGTTTGACCTTTTTAGAGCGTTCATAATTGACTCATTGTTTAAGATATATATTAAGTAAAAATACCAAATATTTGTACTGCTTCTAAAATGTCTAAAATGATTTGCTGCTTTTATGTTATATAGTTGTAAATTGAAAAAAAAAACAAGCAAGTTGGAGACATTACCTTGACCTCTGAGAACTTGTTTGGCTTATAATACGTGTTTACTTAATTCAGATGAAAAGAAAATAACGTATGGATTATTAATATAGTGATAGTCATCACTGCACGCATCCCTAAAGTCATTTTCTTTCAGCTGACCATCATACATCTCCCATTCTCTGTAGATAATATTTGATTAAAAGCTATCGGCGAACATCATTACACTCCAATTTACATCTGGAAGGTCCACAGCTCATCTTGTGGCATTAGTGGACCTCATGGAAAGATAGTGCTTTGCCCTTGAAGAAACCTCAGTCTGAGTGGTCATTACAGAATTAAAACAAGTCAGCCAATTAAATCTATGATTAGGATTTTGTTTTAGGAGAGATAATATTAGCGGGCATATTAAATGGCTTAATGTAGCCTGACCAAGGGCATATTTAATCACAACTGCAGTTCACATGCATAGAACCACATTATTATGACATGGGTAATATGCACAACGTTAACATAAGGCTTCCTTACACCCTTTCATCCCTGCAGCAGATCAGGATGCCCTGTTCTTTTTAAAGCATGTGTGTTCTGTAACATAAGGAAACTTATCTGCCTTACATTACACAAATAATAATAATAATAATATTTAATGTCCACTAATGTTCACAGGTTGGCTATAACAATAACCATAGTAAATCAAAACACATCCAAGAATAACTAACACAACATGCACAGTACAGACAACAATAACGGAGATGGTTTCAGTGCGAATGGCGTTTACGATTTAGCAGCGTTACTGCACTTGGTATGACAGACTTCAGCGGATTGTCTTCTCAAGTGCAGTTTTATGAATTATTTTAAAAAAGGGGGGATGAACAGGATCAGACACAGTTTGTTGGGATTTTTTTTTTACCTGCATTTTATATGTACATCCCAGTGTTTTTGCTCTAATTGTAATTCTGGACAGTCTATTTTTGTTCTTAGCCCCCAGGTGACCATACTGTGTACACATATTCCAAGTTAAAACACGGTTGTTTCCAACAAGGCTTCTGTTAACACTGTTCCTAATTAAATTGCTATAGTAAATCTAATGGTAGCCTATATGCAGTTTCCTGATTAGATACAAACTACATTGCTTTTTAAAAAATATATTCTGTGTTGGCTGCAAAACTTACGTGCAATCAAAAAAGGTTTAAAAGTATTTAAACGACTTCACACCACTTAGTAAGCTTACTAATATGGTGATAATATGTAGACTGATTGTTGGGAATCTTGTAGGCTTTAGTGTCAAATATCCAGGATATTTAAATGAAGGGTAAATGGTCTGTACTTGTATAGCCCCTTTCTTGTCTTCTGACCATCACATTCACTCCATTTGCACACATGCATACATACACAGAGCCTAACTGCTCACAACAGAAACTAAGGGGGGTGGGGGGAGGATTGAAACACCGATTAAATGGCAACCATCTACCTCCTGAGCCAAAGTTGTCTCTATTTATTAATATTAATAAATTCATTAATATTACTAAAATTATTAAAATAGATGAATAATTATGGGGTACCTCACTGGGATCAAGATCCAATATCCAAAACATGAAAACAGTCTCAAAAAGGGGGTTGCCCTCCCAGAAATGGTAATATTTAATATTTTACATTAATAAGGTGGAGTAAAGGGTGACTGAGCACTGACTGTCACAACCAGCTGTTATTACAACACATACACAACCATAGGCAACTGCTCTTTAAGGTACAATAGACTTTATTTAACTTTTAACAATTAATAATAACTTCAGTGGCTCCGATAAACCACTATTATCTACCCTAAGCACAAATAAAAGCATACAACAATCAGCAATAGGTGTGGGAATCTCTGGGCACCTCATGATTCAATTCGATTACAATTCAGAGAGCTGCGATGCAATTATAAAACCATTATCGATGTATCTTGATGCATGATTTTTTTCTATACAGGATATCTGGATAATTACTAAGCATTTAATTTGATACATTTATTCCTCATTTCTTTAACAACCAGTTGTCAGACTTTTCTGAAAACTGAAATATAATGATCAGGATGTACAGTATACAGGACAGAGCTGTACACCAATTAAGCTAAGCTTGTACCTGATGTTCTCAACCCTTGACAAGTAGGTAAGTTGAGTACTAATGACATACAGCTGAGCTAATTAACATTACTTTGTTACTAATTTAGCTAACGTTACATAACAGCTGTAAAACGTGCTGTACAGGGGAGATGTTAGCTAGTGCTAACAGCCTTCACTTTTCCAGCAGTTGGGGAAACTACACTTTTAAACTAGACTTTTATTAACGGACACAATGTGACCTACACTGCCAGGCTGAAACTTACATTTTTCCTTGCTAACTTTCACTGTCACTGTTCTGCCGCTTGCTCTCTCTCATATTCGCTCAGCCTCACTCTTAGGATACACAAAGAGCTGCCAAGTGTTGAGAGTCACCAAGCTCGCACAGTGTGCAAGTTAAAATCATCACTTGCACATTGATATTAATGATTGTGTGACATTTTAGTAGGGTGGTTATTCATTCCGCAACAGTGGTGTCCTGAACACAGGGGGAACAGTGGTCTGTTATGTGCACGCCACAGACGGTCTGGGCGCTGCACTTCAAGCAAGTTCCGCCTTTTGCGTTCTGTCAGCATTACGTTATCATTTAACATAAATAATCGATTTTTTGACATTTGTTAATCGAGTCAGAATCTTCCACATCCACATCGCAATGCATCAGAGAATCGAGTTCAGAATCCCAGCCCTAATCAGCAAGCATTTGATGCAGTTTTGTGTGAGTGTATGGGAGTGTGGGACAATAGAGGGGGGAGAGTGAAACAGATGGCAGAGGTGACCCTGTGGGTGGCGCAGAACACAACTTGAGCAAGGCTATGCTATCTGTGGATTCCAGGTGTATATGTGTGTGGATGTCCAAAGGAGTGTAGGTGTTTGGGTGGATTAGCAATAAAGAAAAGAGGAAAAGGCACACAAAGCAAGGTACAAAAGATACTAAGTATAATTGTTCGTTTATCACACAGGAACCCGGCAAACTATTTTGTAGCCATGTCCTCTCAGGCTAGGATACTGACGGTGGCCGGATTTGGATTCAAATCACGTGCATGCTAGGAAACGAGATTGGTGTAGCTGTATTGTTGTCCGGGTGGAAATAGTAGAGAGTGAGAGAGAGTTGTAGGGTTATACACGATGTACAGTGCCAGAAACATGTTGTGGTAATGAAAAGGACAAAAACTTGATGATTTGATGAAAAAAATGATGATTTATTTGTCATAAATCAGGAGAAATACAGGAGAATTGTGACTCCAGGAGGACACCGGAGGAGGGCAGGGAAAATCGTAAGCAAGGATTAACTGTGTCCCCCGTCTGCATAAGACCAACTAACACCATATTATCAACATATTTTTACAATTGGCAGGTTGAATTCATAATTTGCCTTTCATTAGTGTATAGGGAAAACAAAAAAGGTAAGAGCCTTGAGGTGCTCCTGTATTCAGGATAACCGTATAAGAGGTTATACCACAGGGGCATAACGTCAATGTTACAAAGCTTTTAATCAGAGTTTATTTCTGCATACAATTAAAGTCGAACTAAAATCTATAAATACACGTCTGGAAAAACTCTGCTACTATAAACTATTCATCAGTTATAATGTTGCGTCTCCAGTGTCTCTGCCCTTCTTGTATGCAAACTGAGGTGGGTCAAACCATTTACTGAGAGCTGTTGAAAGATGACTGACTATGCCCCTCTCCATACATTTACATGGGATGCTGGTCCGCACTCTGGGCTTTTTTTGGAAAGGAATGATATTGGAGAGTTTCCATATTTTGGGAACAGAATGTTCATTCAATAAAAGCTAGAACAAACTGAGTAAAAACTGCTGTGAGCTGAAACCTAAACAATTTTATCACCCTGACCCCTTAAGCCATCATGTCCAGGTGTTTTACTAGGTTTGATTCTAGCTAGGCTGGGTGCTACGTATGCCTCTCTCTGTACAACTATGGAGTGATCACTGGTGTTAGTGAATATGTCAAAGTTATCAAAACAGGTGAGGCTTATCACACCTAGAATAAAACTGATCATAACATTGAGTCCATTCCAGGCTTCCCTGGCACTGTCAGAACAAAGCTGACTCTATCTTTTCTTTATAATTCCTCTTATTCTTCTTTAAAGTTGATTTCAGTTCCTTTCTCTTTCGCTTCGGGCTCAAATCTCTATCGATAAAAGCAGTTCTCCTCACCTTAATACACTATCACATTTCTGCAGAAGCCTCTGTTTTGTTATTAGGGTACACTCTAATGGTTTTCTTGGTAGAGACAATAGCCCCAGAAATCTTGTGTCCTCAGTTATGGTCTCTGTTAATTCATTAGTATCACAACAGCAATTGAGGAACATTTGCCAGCCTGTGTCTTCGAAGCAATCATGCAGCATCTACGCTCTCCTTGCATCCTATGTCCTTAATAATAGGTTGCACTTGCTTTACTTCAACTCTGTATTTCGGGAGCAGGTGGATGACATTGTGATCAGACGTCCCGAGTGGCTCACGACATAGCACTCTAAAAGCATCTCGTATGTTGCCAAAACACCGATCAAGAATTCTTGTGTGTCTCGTCCAACAGTCAATGCACTGATGGAGAGAGGGAATGTGTTGGGCTGGATCTCAGTTGTTAAAACCCAGAGAATGAACATGGTGAGCGTGAGAGTGCAGTGTTACAGCTATCCTACCGGCGGCCTCATCTGTTGTTCTATAAATTTACATATTCCTTTGACAGGTGGTCATCTCTGTCTGCTCTTATCATTGTATATCCATTGCTTCTGGCTTTAGCCATATCTCTATAAGACAGATGAGATTACACACTCAGATTTGTTTTCTTATTTTTATCCATTGTGTTTTTTTCATTTGTGTCCCTAGATCTCTGTACAGTCAATGGTAATGTGGTGTTTGAAAGTCCCGACTTGAGCTTGAAGCTTCAAAATCTGATCTCTGGTGTAGGTAAGTGAGGCGTTATGTCCACTGGTTGAGACACCACTCGACGAAAACAACTGTGAATTTCCATATTCAGAAACTGGTTGCTCTGTTATTCTCAAGAGGTAAAACACATCAACATGCTAGACAAGATTAAAAAAGATATACAAACAAACAAAGCACCAACGTGAAGCACTGGGTCAGTGGCACCCACTGGAAGCAACAACCTCATGCATTAATTATATTTTGCAAGACAGTCATCATGAAGGTTTTAAAAGATTTTAACACTTTGTCTGATCTGCTTACCCGAAAAACATGTGATTTATCTCTCTTGTGCACACGAGCTCGGGGTGTGGATCTAACAATTATTTATCTATCAATTACTTGTAAAATGTACTAATTTGTGTCAAAGTGTCAAACGCCTCTCATGTTTTTGTGATGTTTTCTATGTGTAGCCCAAGACAAATTTCCTCTCAGGGACAATACATTTTCTGTTTAATTAATGGGCTGATATACAATGCCAGAAAATACTTAAAAACGCCAATCACAAGTTCCTAGAGCCCATGTAGCCTACAGCAGACATTCAAATTTCTTGTTTTGTACGACCAACAGTATAATCCTCCAATATAATTTTAAATTATAAAAAAGAGAAAAAAAAACAAAAATCCTCACAATTAGAGAAGCTGGTACCAGAAAAAGAGATGACATCCTGGATTTTCATTGTTGACTATAATAGATTTCCTCACATTACATTAAACAAATGAAATCTAACAGCCTTTTCACACACATGAATCTCTTCATCATGGTAATCTATTCTGCTGCCAGTGTAGGCCACTGAAGAGTTCACAAATCATTTCTTTCTACAAACACTGTAATATAACATTTTCTGTCAGGTCTCTGGAGCAGTGGACTATCATGATGAATTACTGTGCATTTGAAGTCCATTTCTAAAAGCTGTACTCTCCGCGGGGGGGGGGGCAGTCATTACTTGAACTTCATAATTCAAAACCTCCATGGCATTAATCATTATGTTTTATCAACCTTGAACACTAGCTGCAGTACACACTGCCCTACAGAAAGGACAGTTAAGTGTTTTGTCTTGTGCTTTCATACCTTCATCGAGGGTCTAAGATCGTACAGATTGTAAAGCCCCTTGAGGCCAATTTGTGATTTTTCATATAAATAAAATTGACATGACTTCAATCCATCTGAAAAGGTTGTTGTTAGTTTGTCTTACGATTGTTTGTGCTGCAAACAAGCCTTTGCAGCCTCCTTAAACTATAATCCTTTATCATTTTCTTCATATTCATAAAATATTTATATTTACGTCTCATTCCCAATCTGTGTTTTTAAATAAATGTGGCCTACCTGTTGAGGGGAAATGCTCTGAATATAAATTTTTTAAAAAACGAGACTGCAAAGGGAAACAGCCTATTGTTTTTGCTCATTAGAGATATTAAACATTGCTCTTTACTCTTATCATGTTTGAATGCTTTTGAAATATGCAAGGAATAAACAAACACTGAACATATAGCCTGCATACAAACAACTGGTGGTTTTCACAATGTGCTCACTGAGAAAAAAAACATTCACCACACACTCCACTTGATTAAAAATAATTCAAAATAATCATCCATTCGTCCATTATGGAGATCAAGAAATCAGTCAGCCTGTGAAGTAAGCCCTGAGATGATGAGAAAAGAAAAGAGCAGAAGTGTCTTACCTTCTTCAGACATCTGCACTGCACCGAGTTTTTAAAAAATGGAAACAGTTCATTTCTCTGAAAGCAGTCATGCGCATACTGTCTGCCTCAGACAGCACAGAGAGCTTCCCTCCCTCCTGCCATTCTCCTGCCTCCTCTAATGCGAAGTCTCACTGGATCCTGACATGATCCTCCTAGGCCCCACCCCCTGCCCGATCGGCTCACACCTTTTAATTAGCGGGCCCTGCTCATTTATTGTTTACTGTGTGTGACCCGGTAAGAACCAACTGTCAGAGTTATTGTCACACTCTTGCTGTAGGGGAGAGCGGGGTATGTTGTCACACTTTTCACTCTGTCTGGCATTTACTGGGCACCAATGGTACAAATGTCACACCAAATGAAAGAATGAAGTCTTGGCCACATATTTTGTCACGTTTATATCTTATCTCATTATGGAGTTGTAGACTGTTGAATTGAGAGTGTACACTTGTGACAATTTGCCCCATTGGAAGGCAAGTTTCTATTTTATTAAGGTTGCCATGCTGGGGCCAGTTGTTTTGTAAGTATAATCTGGGACAAAAAAGACAAAGGCAATGTTTAAGCTCTCAAAATGTCTTGTTTAGTGTATAATGTAATGTTTTAATATGTTTTAGTAACTTACAGTTAGTATCCGCAACACTTCTTTGTAAGGCTTAATGAACAGTTTAAGCTCTAGTGTTCTAGACATTCTCTGGATCCCAGTTTGTTTTTTGTATCCCACTTTAAGTTTTGCTAGGAAAATAGAAACGTCTCCATATCCACCCCTGTTATTAGTCCTGATGTGGAGTATACACAAAATAAAATACTTGACGGTAGGCCATCATCTTTGTATTATGGAGTGGAATACATATTTTGTCAGACTGCATGTCCAGGTAGGACCAGTAGGCTACTGCTATCGCTTTCTGTGTATGAAAAGTTCTGTTTAAATGTAATGCATTATTAAATTGTCATGATAATAATTTACCCTTTAAGGAGGGGAACAATTTCCAGCAATATCCAAAGGCTGTCCATGCAATGGAAACATGGATTATAAGGAAAAAATCTCATCTACAATGCTGCTTACAGTTTAATGTACATTTCATCGCAAGGAATATATGATTACTGTAGACGAGGGCTATTCAATTACAAATTCAGTTGGGCCGGATTTTAAAACCAGGACACAGAGATGGGCCGGAAATTTTGTTGGGATCATTAGGATTTTATTTACACACTTGTATTGGTAATCCTTCCGTTCTTTATTGATGCTCTTATCAGTCCTATTTATTACTAAATAACTGAATATATTTAAAAAAATAATGTAACATTTTTTATTCTAGAGCAGCAACAGGATTTGGTTAATGCGTGTAAAACCAACGCCAAATCCCACACAAATCACCGGCCTGTGCCTCCGCACCCCCCTAAGGAAACGCTTCACCAGGGGGTGGGAGAACACAGTCCTGTCACCGAAGCCCCCGTGACAGGAAGAAATGGTGGCAGAGTGGGTTTTAACTTTACTGAAAGCCAGCCCCGTCCATGAGCAACTGGAGGAACGAAAGCACCGCCGGCAGCGGACAGGCTACTGGGTCTGTCCCCTGGTCCAGACACTAGCGTTGGAAAGCCGACCACTTAGAGGAGTAAGAGGACTGAGTGGAGGCGGCCCTCGACCCCTGGATGGTGCAAATCACCTCCCGATAGAGACCTAAGCCCTCCAGGCGTCGCCTCTCAGAGAGGCTGGCTGAGGAGCAGCTAACTTCTGATCGCACCCCACCCACGGGAGTTTCCACAGCCGCCCTGCCAGCAACCGCTGGAGACAGGGAAACCAAGACGTGCTGGTGCGCTCCGGGGCCAACAGAATCAATGCCAAGGTTGAAAACTGCAGGCAATCTTGAAGGCGTGGGATCAGCCGCACCGGCGGAAAAGCAGCCAGGGAGGCCAAAGGGGGTGCGTGAAGGTTTCCACTCCCGGATCAACCACTGCTGCAGCCTCGCAGGGGGACCACCACTTGAGCCGCCGACATGAGGCCCAGAAGCCTCATGACCAACAGAGCTGCCACCGCCACTTGAGGGACAACATGGTGGAGCAGCTCCATCAGAGCATCCACCCTCTCCTGAGAGAGCCACAATCCCCGGAGAGAGGACTCCAGTACCACGCCAAGGTAGATGTGTCTCTAGGAGGGAAGAGGGGCACTCTGCTTCCAGTTCACTGTGAAGCCCAGGTAAGACAGGTGTGAGACGACGGCACCAGCAGCAGCAGGTTGTCCAGATAAAACAGGACCCTGATGCCCGACTGCTGCAGCGGTTGCGGGCTGCATGAAGGCCGTCTGGCCAGCTGGTGGAGGTTTCGCCCGGGAGTGGCAACAGGACAACACCCCACAAAGGGGTTGAGTGTGTGTGTACAGCGTCCACACCAAGCGTAATATCCGCATTATATAGCCAGTCGTCTGCTCTGATCGACGAGTGTCGGCCAGTAGCAAGCAATCCGGTTGCTAGATGTCATTAGCCAATGCGGAGCAACGTGGGCACACGGGGTCTCCCTGGTCGGCTGATGCAGGCAGACCGCATGTGAGCATCACGTTAGCTATCCATTAGCTCAATGTTAGCTCCCTGTTAGCTTGCTTCGCCGCGGCAACCTAGTAGCGTCGAGGCCGGCGTCATCGGAGGTCAGAACGGGGGAAGCGAGGAGCCACTCCAACTCCCGCTCTTCCGTCAACAGCAGATCGAGGGCTTCGTCCAGAAAGCGGGTGGACCGCCACACAAATCTGTCATTTCAGTCAAAACAAAATTGCTGGCAGAGCACACAGTAAGTGGCACGGCCACTTTACTTTGAATTTTAAAATCATATGTTCTCTGGAGTACAAATAGAACTATGGTAATTGAGTGGAATACTGCAGATAACTTGCTTAAATGTTTATAGGGGACCTATTATGCTTGTCTGTATTTTCTGTCACATCTATCATCTTATAATCTATTATGTTACAATGTCAGATCTTCATGTTAAATGTGGCTTTCAAATGATGAGGTAAACATATTAAAATAAATCCCTGTGAGCCAAAACCTCAGATTTCCCATTGCCCTGAATGCTCCGGTTTTTCAGTTTTTTCTACTCTCAGTTACTTATGATGTCATACGGATCCGGTTTTTCATATTTGGTCATTGGTGCACAGCCCCATCCTGTCCCATGTAAGTAACGTTGGCTAAAGCAGAAAGGCGTCTTACCGGCCAACGATCGGTGTGTCTGGTCTGTGTCTGCATAATTCATAATTTAAATTTTGGAGGACAAAGATGCGGAGATCACCAAGGAGGAGAACGTAACGTGGACCCGTTTCTGGTCCAAAGCTGCCCTGACTGACAGGCGAATTGACCGACTGACTGATGCTTTGTTCATGTGTGTTTGCCGCACCGCAGGTACTACTTATTTTGTCAGAATTTAGTCGCGGTTTTGTGGAACAGCGTTTGGTTGAACTGCATTATTTGATTAACCTTTGGTGCTGGAGTGAGCTCTTGCTGGATGTTTTGTTTTCTCCTTGATTGTGCAAAGAGCTGAACTTATTAAGCACAACTATTCCCAATGGACTGAGTGTTTTTGTTTGTTTCTGATTGTTTTGTGGACTGTTGGATTTATTTTTTGTTGAAACCACGCCCTGCTTTTGTTGAAATATTGTTGACAAGTTGTCACATGTGACGTCTTACCCCAAAGTCATTGAGACAACTTTCCCCAAACTGACATGTGTGCTCTCAACCTCAAATCTCAAGGTTAGCTTAACATAGCACTTCAGCTGAAGTATCAAAAGACACTATTGTCAATTTACCCCGCTCTCCCCTACATTAATAACCATCAACAACTTAAGCACACTTATTAAATGTTTGACATGCATATTAGAAGTGGGAGGGGGTATTTTCTTAGCAGAAAATATAAATATCATTGGAATTATAAAATGCTTAATGTAAATCTTAAGAAAGGTTATGTGCAAATTATATCTGTATTTTCTATTGTCAACAAATTAGACCCTCTATTCCTCTGTCCCACAGAGCTTCACTGTTCAAAAAACAAACAAAAACACATGAGTTAGCCACACTGGCTGACATGTACATGTATTATGATGAACGCGTACGCTAGTTTTATTTTGAGTTGATCCCATGTACATACACATGTCCTGCTGCTATAAATATTTACCAGAGCGCCAAAAAAAAGTGTATTAATCTGCAGCTGATAATAGTCCCCAACAAACAGACCATTTTCTCCTCCTCATTTTTAAAGTAAAAACAAATGGGCTTGGGACTGGGTGCCAAAGACGGGACAGGGAAGTCAGACTAACTATTGTTAGACCCTTTCTATTGGTAAAGTTATAAGAATTGTGACAACCTCACACCGATTTACAATGGTTGAACATGTCATTCCAAAACCATGTGCATTAATCTGCTGCTGTAACAGGCTTCGCTCCTCATTTTAGGCTTTCACCAGATTTTGGGACCTGGCTGAGGGATTCCGCCACAAGAGCATTAGTGAGGTCCACACTGATGCTGGGTGATAAGGTCTGGCTCTCAGTGTGTGTTCCAGTTTATCCCAAAGGAGATGGATGGGGTTGAGGTCAGGGTGCTGTGCAGAACAGTTAAGATCCTGGCTTTGTGCACAGGAGCATTGTCTTACCCAAACTGGTGCCACAAAGTTGGAAGCATGCTGTTACGAGGACTTTTAGTCAGTTAAAAGATAAAGGACGTGCAGCTCCAGGGGCTAAAAGGAATGGTTCAGTTTGGTGGTGCTTATCTTTACTTTGCAGAGTGACACCAAATGGACTGAGGCAGAAGGTTGGGAGGGGTCCAGTGCATCACTAATACACCAAGGATGACAAATAAGCTATTTCTTCTCTCAGGTTATTGTTTCAGGTTGAGTTATTTATTGCTTCTGCGACGGCTCTGTGACCTGACCACAGGTGTCTCAGATGTTGCCGAGGGCCCTGACTGCAGTGTTCACTTTGAGATTTTTTTCTTAAATCTGTCCCGAATGCCAGGGTGATGCATTCATCTTCAAACTGCAGAGTTGTCTCATAAGTCGGCTGCCTCTGGGTGTATTGATCTAGTTTATGGATCTTTTAAGTCTATGGGTTTATATTGCAACTTTCGGTGTTCATTTGGGGCTGTCCTCAAATTGCCCTTAAACTGGCCTCCTTCTTGTTGTCTTGAGTATTAAAAGTGTTAGAATATACATTTATTATAAAAAGCCTTAAAATTGGTGAATTTTCTTTGATCTAATTAAGAGGTAGAGGTAAGCACACAATGTTGAACCCATGAAAATTCTGAATTCTGAATCCTAATCCTGGATTTCTACGCATCCAACAAGCTACCAATAGTGATCTAAAGTAAGAGACTTGTGTCTGGGAGATAGGTTCATATTAGGTTCATGTTATTGTAACCTGAGCTTCATTGTTGGGATTTTTGCTTGGGGATAATAAGGGGCAGTTTGTTTCCACGCCGCTGGGCCATTACTTATGTTGTCATTGACACTCTGTGTGACTCCCTCACACGGTGCAGCCGATAACTGCGGCAGAAACACAACGCCGGGTGCCTGTGTGATAAAGAACAATGTATTGTCTTGCCTTTTGTGGCTTTTTCTTCTCTTAAATGTACTGTATATCACCTTTCTAGTCTTTTCAACCACTCAAAGTGCTTTTACACTCATCTACATTCCCCATTCACACAGCTTAAGTGCTCAAACAGAAACTAACATTCACACACTGGCGGAACAGCCATCAGAGGCAATTCAGGATACTTTGACATAGAGCCTGGAGGAGCCGGGGATTGAACCTCCAACCTTCCACTTAATGGGCAACCCGCTCTGTCTCCTGAGCCACAGCCACCCTCTTACATTGCTAACCTATACAGACACACACTTACAGAACTTACGTGCCTACATACACATCTGGAACCCACAGATAGTGTGGGAGCCAAACTCAGGACAGGGACAGTGCGTCCTCCATTTTGGTTCCTCTGCCTTTGTTTAAGCACACATACCTACACACATGTCCCACACATACCTACACACACGCACACACACACACACACACACACATGCACGCAGACTTGTATCACATGCTTGCTGATAGTTGTATGCTTTAAAGAGGTGGTGTTATGCTTCTTTGCTTTTTCCCTCTCCTTTATTGAGTTATATATCTTTTTTGTGCATAGGTTTGCAAAGTGAAAAAGCCCAAAGGGAGTTCCCATCTCCCACAGAAAACTCTGCTTTGAACTGCCTGAAAACAGCTTGTTTGTAGTCTAGCCTTTACTTCTGCTTTCTTGTGATGTCACAAGAAAATACGTGTCATAATGCTCGCTGAGCGACTAGTCTGACACGCCCTCAAAAACACCGGTGGAAAACAAACACTGAGCTGCAGCACCCACCACTCCTCTCCCTTCCAAACAGTCAATGGACATAAAGTTGTTACTGTGATGTAGAGACAGAGCTCAGTTAAAACTTTATGAATGAAAGACACTTTTGTTACAGATTAATAACACTCTGAAACTCTTCCTCCAGTCCATATTACTGGAGCTGGTCGCCAACATGTAGCCTACAGCTGAATCAAAGCTGTCTTTTTGCTGACCCTCTTTTCTATGCTTCTGATTGGCTAGTAGTCCTTAACTAGAAACTGCGCATGTGCAACTCCCAACAAAGACCATTTAGAGACAAGAAGTCTCACTCCATAGCTAAAACGAAGTCTCTAACAAAGGGTGAAAAGAGGAGCTGCAATGTGCAGTATGACAAAAATATGGTGTTTTAAAAAAAAAATGAAACCATGTAAACCTGTTCTTGTACAACCTCTAAATAGGATTTTGAACCTGAAAATCAGCATAATACCACCTCTTTAAAAGTAGTTATTAGTCATTTATTGGCTGAGGTTATTGATGATTGATTGGTAAACTTAAATAAACTCTACTGTACCTTCTAAAGAGCAGCTTCTTGTGGTTATTTGTGTACTGTGTAGATTTAGATGACTGAATTTGGTGGTGCACCTGGTATTTTAAGGCAATTTCAATGAGCACAGAGCTGGCTAATAGTTGTGTGCATTCTGCTTGACTGCATGTTGTAAGAGCGTACACCCAAGCCCAAGCAGGGCTCTGCAGAGCTACATTCCATTATTTCAGGGATGTGTTGATGTCAGCTGTGAGTTTTTTAGTCAAGCCAGCAGTGTGGCTCAATTCATGGCCCCCAGAGTGAGAATCCTATAGATAAGGGGTCATCCCCTGACAATTTGACTAGTGCCACAAACTTCAAACTTCTCAATTATCTGGTTAAATATCTCATCTGGATCGGTACACAATTTTGTGCAGAGAATTATGATTCCCTTATTACCTTGGGGATCCCAGGACATGAAATTTCAAGGCGACTATTGGATGGATAGCCATGAAGTTTGGTAGAGAAATGTATGTTCCACTCAGGATGATTTGTAATTACTTTGGTGACTTTTCATCTAGCACCCTTAGAAGGTCAAAAAGTCTAATTTGTCCAATACTTTGGATTGTGTCTAAAGACAATGACATTCCCACCAGCCTGAACTGTACTTTGTGTTTAGTGCAACTTAGCAAATGTTAGCATGCTTTCATGCTTAGCTAGTGAACATGGGAATGGAAACATCAGCATGTTAGCATTGTCATTGTTGAAGCAGAGTAATTATACGCACATCATCTAAATGAAACACCACAAATATTTTAATAATGGCAACATTACGATCCTGCTTGGATCTTCTTCAGGTTCGAATGTTTGAAAAATGGAAACCACACCAATATTTATACAAAATGCACACCAATAGGCTGACAAGCTCAATGATGACAGGAGTGGTTAACCGTCCTTAAATTCATGTGCAGAAATTGGTTCCTTCATGAAAAATTTGCTAGATCAAGTCATATCAAAAGGCAAACACAAGCCTGTTGTACTTTAAAATTAAACATTTTTAAAGTAATAAATTTAAAAAAAATAATTTTCTTTTTCTTTTTAACAAATATGTGTGTTGGGGTCTATATGTATATATATACAAATATGGTGCGAGCTGTCATGATACTACCACCATTTGTACTTTTATTTTAAAAACAACAAATCAACAGGCCCTGCTAAGGGTTCCTATCCCAGACACTTTATTAAAGCCTTTTAAACATATAAATTGAATATCCACATTGTCTGTTTAAGAAATAGTGATTGATGACAAAACATAAAAACAAGACTCTCAAGACACACAATTCAAAGTATATGTCAAGCTGCTCTGTGTGAAGATCTAAGAGGTGTTAACGCTGAGAGGCCTGAGGCAGTGTTTATGGGATGAAGCGTTTGTCTTCCTCTTTCTGAACCCCTCCGGTCTTTTGCATAGGTCGTGCTAAGTTCTGTCAGGTGTAGGTTATAAGGAGCTGTGTTGGAAAACCCTGTGTTCCTCCCCTGAAATGACAGGTTGTCAGTTGTTTTTTTTCTTTTAACAAAACACGCAAGAACTCAAACTGCACTTTGGTCCTCAATAAGTGTTTCTTCCTCTTCTTGCTATTTCCAACTTTAGCGTACCTTCATCTGTGCGATTATTGAAGGTAAGCCAGCTTGCTAATGCATGATTTGCTGCTTGCTAAAAGGAAACTGACATTGGTGCTCATGTAATAACAATAATGTAATAAGAAGATGACTTTATTGCCCTGAAATTGATCAAAAAAGAAACCTTCTGGTCAGTAATTTATTCCTTGGGCAGGAATGTTTCTGTTTGTGGTGTTCCACTCCCATGTTTTTTTCTTGTTTAACCTGTGTTACCTTTCTCAAAAAAAGAAAAGAAAGAATAAACTCTTTCACTTTAAAGGTCAGGCTCCTCACCTTGGGCATTGAAGCGCTCTGGGCATCCTCTCATAACTGATGTTCTCGCACATTGGCCGACTTCAGACATTAAACCGATTACATTTTGGGAGAATCCTACTCTCTCCTTTCATTGCCGGGGGAGTGCAAACATGCGCAGCTCTAGCCTCCGCTTGGCAGAGGGAAATACATTTCGTTGTTATCAGCTTCAGTTGGTTAAATGCTAAATTATTCATAGGGAGGTAAAGGCTTGCCCTCATGAGATTAGCACGTCTAATTGTTCATCCAGTTTGCTGCTCAAATGCAGGAGCGAGGCTGGCTGAACACCAGCATCCTGGATGATTTCTTTAATGAGAAAAAGAGACATGACATTCAGAAACTATTTACACACACCTCTAAACTTTTAATAGATTCAGCTAAGCAATAATAGCAACTTTGCAGGTTTGGAAATTTAAAGAGAAATTAGACATCAAGTTGGGGCATCACTTTTAACACAAAACACAGAATCTAGAGTAGGTTCACCCTCATAACATTTTAGTGATATTTAAGAAAATTATCTTAAATTATCTTATTATCTTATTATAAATTATCTTATTTTCTGTGTAAATAAACTTCATAGCCCCAAAAAGCTTTTAAAACGACTTTATAGCCATTGAATCTCTAATTCTAATGAAGATCTCCTGCATATTCAATCAGTATTGATGCACCTTTCCTTAATGTCTCAGTCATGTGGTTCAAATCTTATTCCTTTGTTCTGTCTGACTGTCCTACGTATTGGACTGTTTTCAAGCTCCAGCAGACACATGATGATCCTCTTAAACTCCTCCACAATATGCAGATTTGTTGCTTGCTTTTCATTAGCAAAGATACCATGGCCCACTCTCTAATATGGTGTTCCAATCTTTCTGCTGATATGTCACATAACAAAGTCCTGTGGCATGCTACTGTCCACAACATTATACAATTTCTAAACATCTGTCACATCTGAAATATTACAAAAATGTCACAGCTGTGTTAATTACTTATTTCTTTCAGTGTGAAGATTAATCTTTTTTGTATAAACATAAAACTGGTATCCTGGATGCAAGTGATGACAAGCACATATGGACTTGGTTAGGTGCTCTGAGGCTTTTTTTGTTTTTGTCAGTCTACAAAAGCTCTGTGCCCAAGGTTGTGGAAAGGGGGAGCGATAGTGCAGTTGTACTACTGTCTGCAGTGGATGGATTTTTGTTTCAACTCCACAGAAATCCAAAATGTTTGCTGAATTATATGCTAATTATGTTCCTACTTATTGCCATATTCCTGCAAGACAACGTGCTACTCGAAGAAGAAGACCTAACAACATCCAAGTGTTCTTGTTTAGATATTGTGGCAAACAGACATGTAGCATCTAGCTAGTGAAGAAAGTGGCACATTTAGCAGCTAAAGAGCCAGGTATTTTTCTCAGGAGTTGGTGGCGGGCAAACCAGAGCTAGAAATTTCTAGGAGAGTGACCATTAGACTTCCACCAGGGAGCAGGGGCCACACCCCTCGGGGGCCCGGCGACAACAGGCCCAATGGTGTGCCAGTGGTGGTATATCATAACTTAAAACGATGTTTTCAGGAAAGTATTGAGACCGATACCAGTGGAAGCTATCTGCTATTGAAATCAGTGTGAACAGATGCACTCAGTCTCTCTCTCTATCACAACTCAACAGACTAGTGGTCATAGCTGAATACACAACTATGACAATAATAAACATAGGCGAACAATGTGTGACAGTGAGACCACAAGAAAAGTGGATGTGAACTGTATTTTATTAACTTATTAAATCAACATGTCCATAACTTATGATCTAAAAATAGACTACAACAAATGCTTTGATCTGATTTGATTGAAAAGACTTTTGAAAAGGATTTTTTTATGAACATCAGTGGACCAAAAGTAGCCTTGTGTGCAGTATTGGAGCATGCTAGGCCTACTTCCTTTTATAAATGATTTCTTGTCAGAAGTACAGTACTCGCGTAGCACTGAGTAGCTGTTTGTCTATCAAACTGCTACAGTAAAACTATGAACAGAAAAAGCTCACTGCTAATGAGATCCACAGAGCCCCTGTTCTTGCTGAGAAATTGCTATTGAACTTGAGTAATTGTAAAGGGTGGTGTGAACACACATTGTTTGCAGTAATACTATCCAAACAATGAAACCACACATAAATAATCTATCTACAGACATTAACACCATTTTTATGATTGGTCAGTAAATATATTTATGTATTTATTTTATCAGTTTTTATTCAGCCTATTGTTAATTCTATAGTATTGAATCATGCAATTCTATAGATTGGTTAAGTGTAACACACAGTTGTTTATATTCTTCACATAGGCACTATATTTTGATAATTAAATGTGTATTTAATAGCCTATATCTCTCTTATTTCTTCTTAAATTAATGCTTATGTGTGATATCTCAACCTTAAAAAACAAATCATTCCATAATGTAGACATGTGCTTCATTTACATTGTAACAATATTTCTTAACAAACAGGCAGCATATGAAATCCATCGTGATCTATCAGAAAATTACTATGTTTTTATTAAATCATTACACTCTGTCTGTCTTTCACACGTCTCACCGTGCACCACACAGAACACTGGCCGACAAATTGTGCAGTTTGACTATATACTCATGAAGTAAGCTAGGCCCTATTTGATTTCTCCCACTCTTGCCATCGTCGGTACTTTTGCATCCGCTTTCGTTTCAGAGGGGACGTGGGGGATTTCTCAAGCTTCTGCCGCAGTTGTTTCAACTTGACTCCCTGCCAGGAGACCTGCCCTTATCTGACTCCTATTGGCCCTGAACCTGATGGTATTAATTAAACCAACAATGGCAGCGAATTTTGCCGATAAGAGGTAGAAAAGGAGAAGTCTTCACAGAATGCAGGTGGGATGATTTGCATGGAATGCTGCATTAAAGACAACTCAGAAATATGGGACAAACTGCGTCTGTATTGATTCAAAATGGGACGCGCTATTTAGTTCTCAAATACGGGACGATTTTGTATATTAAGGGACGGGTGGCAACCCTTTACCAGGTGGACACAAACACAACTCCAAATAAATGCTAATGTCCTGTGTCTTCTGGGTGTGTAAATAGGCTATATGTTTGCCATGTTTGCTATAACAACTTTACACGGTGATCATGAGTCAGGGCTGTCTGTCAGCTTATTTTAAAGTTTTCTGGCCCCCTAGAGGCCAAATCTCAAATAATGCAGTCCACCAAAGAACCAAGAGCAAAAACAACACAGACTAATGGACTGGCAACGATCTCCATAGAACATGAACTTGCACAGAGAATCGAATTAGAGGATGCAGTTAAGATGAAGTTCTGCTGTGTAATCTTCATAAAGGTAGGCTCTATGTGCTCTCTAGTCATTGTTTGTGCACACTTCTGCAGGCAGCAGAAGCTTGAGCTCTGATATCTGAGCAAGAAAACTCATCCCTGTGTAGCATTCTTAGACCACAGTTCATTTTAAAAGACAGACTGATGCTGCACTTGCATCCATGAAATGTATGACACACCGTTTTCCCCTCCCAGCGTAGACACAGTAAGGTAGGCGTTTCAAAGAAATGATATCAATCCTAATTTGATTTCCTGTGCTGGGCAGGGCTCTGCAGAGATGCTAGTGGATGCCTGTGATACCAGGGTACTTGTTTGGGAAAAAGATATGGTGGATGCAATTAATCATGGAATGCACTTAGAGATGGGCAAATGGAATTTGAAATGAGCACTTGTGTTTCATTAACTTATAAACCCTCTGGGGTTGACAAAAGAAGGATAGATGCATCAACAGTTGGGGCAAGAAGGGGAGAAAACTCAAAAGGAAATGAAATGGAAAGACAGCCCATGGCAAGCAATCAATAGCAGGGACTTGGCTAGGCCAACATGAGGAATGTCCTCTTGATTGCTTCAAACATTTTGTGGTTGCTACATATATTTGAACAAGAGGTAACTAGTTCTTTTAATCTGTACATATCTACTATGATCATTGTATTGATCTGAATTTTTTTTCACTTTCACATTAATTAGAGGTTCAGCTTTGAGGTGTGATGATGATTAGGATTACTTATTCTAGCAACATTTGTTTAAGAATCCTAAATTCCTTAAAGAGGTGGTATTATGCTTTTTGGCTTTTTTCCTCTCCTTTATTGAGTTATACAGTATATCTTTTTGTGCATGTAATAGGTTTGCAATAGGGCTGACCTAAAATAGTCGAAGATTTGATGCTTCAATGGGCAGAGCCGGATTCGACTGTCAATCTCACAGTTTGGGCTTCGCAGCGAAACAAGGATCATGCCATTTTGACGATACGGGGGTGCTCAACATCTGATTTTACATAGAACTACCAGTTTTCTCCCAATAAGTTAATATACAGCCCATTACAATATACATTTCAACGTTTAATGCTGTAAATAAACATGTAAAAAGAATAAAATTTTCAATAAATGTTTTTAAAGTGCCAAAATTGTAACCCTAACCCTGGGTCGTCAGTGTGCATGTGTAGGTGTAGCATGTATGTGTGTAGTGGCGGCAGAGGAAAACTTGTTGAAGAGATGGAGCCCGGGACTTTCGGATAATTTATCACCGCTGATGAACCACACAAAGAATATTTTATCATTTTTAAATAGCCGGCTACTTGAAATAGACGATGTGCATGCAGTTGTCGGCAGCACAGAATGCACTCAAAACTCTGCACGAGACTGGTAAATACCAGGCGAGAGAGAAAAAAGGGTGTTCAAAAAGCCTCGGTTTAGCTGGAAATCTACAGTGTAAGTTGAATGAATATAGACTGCAGCTCTGCAGCTTCTCAAGATTAAAGCAGAGCTACCGTGTGTAACCCCCCACCCCAACCCCCTCTTGCAATCGCTGCGTACCCATACACACGATTCGACTATCAGTCGACTACAGGCAGGACTTAACGATTCTGATTCGACTACGTAAATCCTTAGTCAGGGACAGCCCTAGTTTGCACAGAAAACTCTGCTCTGAACTGCCTGAAAACAGCTCATTTGTAGTCCAGCCACTTCCCTTTCATCATTGTGACGTCACAGGAAAGAAAGCTAAATAAGCCTCATGCTCGCCAAGCAGCTAGTCCAACACGCCCTCAAAAACACTGGTGGAAAAACACTGAGCTGCAACCCACACCTCTCCTCCCCTTCCAAACACTAGCTACCCTCTAGGCAATCAATGGACATAAAGTTGTTACTGTGATGTAGAGACAGAGCTCAGTTAAAATTTTATGGATGAAAGATACATTAGTAACAGATTAATAACTCACCACTCTGAAACTCTTGCTCCAGTCTATATTGCTAAGCTGGTAAGTGGAACATGTATAGCTGAACTGAAGCCGTGTTTCTGTTCTGATTGGCTAATAGTCCTTCACTAGGAACTGTGCATGTGCAACTCCCAACAAAGATCATTTAGAGATGTATCACTCCACAGCTAAAACGAAGCGTACAACACATAGGGTGACAAGAGGAGCTGCAGCAATGTGCAGTATGAAAAAAATATGGTGTTTTTTGAAAATTAAACCATGTAAACCTGTTCTGGTACAACCCCTAAATGTGATTTTGAACCTGAAAATGAGCATAATACCACCTCTTTAAAGGGGCCATGTCTCAGATTGCAACCACTACCTTTCCAAGATTGTGCTTGTGCATGTGCTCAAATTAATGAGTGAGCACTCGGCATAGGCCAAAACAGAGATAAAACAAACAAAAAAACAACATAATACAGTATAAATGAGATTGTTGCCACCCTTTACATAAGAGTTAGACTGTGGTAAGTAACATTACTGTACTGAATGGGTTGGGAAACGTGTTGAGACATGATAATCCAGATTTAACGTGCATTATAAACAATATAATAGTAGTGGGATGACTAATGTTAGACAGGAGATAAAGCACGTAAAATAAAAATAACGTTCTAAAGAACCTATTTTTTGGAATTATCCTGGAAGATAGTCTTTTAATCATCATTTCACATACCATTGTAGTTTACTTTGTTATATCATTACAGTTTGCAATTGTTTAATTCAGCATAACTAAAAACATACATTACATCATTTTTTGCAGGCTAAAATCAAAACTTTGACATAATAATGTTACCTGGGAGAGTAATATGGATTGCATTAGCTGGTGAAGTAATGTGGAAAGCCATAACATTGCAACTATAGTATTTTGTAACAGATAACATTAGCGAGCAAGCAAGCTAAGGTTGGCCAGTGATATGTGTCTGCAATTTACCATATTTTTTTTACTATATTATACTTTACCTGTGGGTTTATATGAATTAGCTGACATTATCCACTGGACAGTTATGTAATGTTAGGTATCTGGTCTGTGTTAGCAGGCAAGCTAACGGTATTTAACTTAAGCTAACAGAAAACCCAAATTGCCTGTCCAGTAGGATGAAACAGTCCACAACAATAGACGAACACAGTCATGTTTTTATTAAACACCGTAAACCACACGACAGTGCAGGGTCAAAATAGTATGTGAACCCCTTGGATTTATTAACTAGTTGACCCTCCTTTGGCAACGATAACCTCAACCAAACGTTTCCTGTAGTTGCAGATCAGACCTGAACAAAGGTCAGGAAGACCATTTCTCTTTATAGAACTGTTTCAATTCGGAAATATTCTTGGGATGTCTGGTGTGAATCACTCTCTTGAAGTCATGCCACAGCGTCTCAGTCGGGTTGAGGTTAGGACTCTGACTGGGCTACTCTAGCAGGTGTATTTTCTTCTGCTGAAGCCATTCTGTTGTTGATTTACTTCTCTGCTTTGGGTCGTTGTCCTGTTGCATCACCCGTCTTCTGTTGCTCTTCAATTGGCGGACAGATGATTACGTCATGATTACGTCCTCCTGCAGAATTTCTTTAAAAACTGTGGAATTCATTTCTCCGTCAATGATAGCAACCCCTCCAGGCCCTGAGGCAGCAAAGCAACCCCAAACCACGAATTCCCGTCCACCATACTTCACAGTTGGGATGAGGTTTTGATGTTGGTGTGCTATGCCTTTTTCCCATTGGTTTTATGTGTCCACAGAATATTTTGCCAGTAGCAGTGGAACATCCAGGTACTGGTGTTTTTATTGGACAGATAAAGCCTCCTCCGTGATGTCCTCCCATGGCCACTCTTACGGAGAGTAACAGTGCTGAACTTTCTCAATTTATAGACAATTTGTCTTACCGTGGACTGATGAACATCAAGGCTTTTAGAGATACTTTTGTAACCTTTTCCAACTTCATGCAAGTCAAAAATTCTTAATCTTAGGCAGGGTCTGAAATTAACTTTTTTCAACGCCTGCCGTTGTGTTTTGCCACTGCAAGTATTTGTTTTGTCTGCCACTCAGAAATTTTCACTTTTAAAATGTATGCACTAAATGAAGGAATGATATTCAGCTCATTTATAATTAAATGTTAATAATGTCATTCAATGTTCAACATATTTATGTTTGCATGCATAAAGGCCTCATCTCTTTTATCTCTCCACCTTACTTAATAACCAGGTATTTCAATTGAAGATGCACAATCAAAATATATTATTACTCTATATGTCAGCCATGATCAGAAGGAAGCACATTAGAAAGTGACAGAATAAAATAGGTTGCTTGATGAGCAGTGGAGAAGTATCACATTATACAGAAAGATAATTTGAGAGTCAAGTCATGGCATTAAGTACTATCATATAATATCAAAGTTCACCACAGTGTGTTAGTCAGTCAGTGCTCAATTCAATATATATAGACAAGCTTAGTAATTCTCTGACAACACCGGAGTTACCTCCCGTAGTTCGGCCTGTCTGGCTGTCACTGAGGACAGACTGGCTGTCTTCCAGACTGGTGAGACCGATACTCCCTGAGCTGACTGGGCTGTGTGCGTGTGTGACGCAGGCGCTTGTGCTAATCGCCACAATACGCTAACCTTACATGTGTCTTTCCGTTGTGCATTTTCCATGTCCGCCTAAGTGGCAGATAGCCTGACGATTTCACTCGCCACTGCCAAAATTTACCCGCATTTAGCGGGAGGTGGGTGCCAATTTAATTCCCTGATCTTAGGTCTTCTGAGAGGTCTTTTGTTCGAGGCATGGTTCACAGAAGGCAATGCTTCACGAGAATTGCAAAATTTTAATTGGTATGTGTTTTTTCCAATCTTGTCTCATTGATTGGACTCCAGGTTGGCTGACTCCTGACTCCAACTACCTTTTGGAGAAGTCATTAGCCTAGATTCACATACTTTTTCCACCCTGGTATTAGTTTAAGCAGACTGTGTTTACCTATTATTGCATGCAATGCTTTGTGCTTTGCATTTGGTGCCTCTACTGTTGACCTCTGAGAGGTTGGGTGTGGGAAACCTAATTATTTTTGATGCAGTGTGAGTGACACTGATGAGGGTTTTTTTATTGATGACAGCATATTGTAGCAATAGTAGAGGATGATGGGTTGGATAATGCTCTTGTACAATAATAGAAAGTGACAGGGGGCGACGGAGAGTACGTTTTTCAGATGGCAGCAATGCACCAACCGGAATCAATTACAAATACACACATAAGCACATATTTTCATAAATTTACATTGTCTGCATAAATGCAACCAAAAATAAACCCTTACAATCCTTGCACATCCTGTACACACCAGACTATGTAGATACATAAATCCATTATCAGCACATACACTTACCAGTTAAGCTATTACTCCCTGCTCTAAGGTATGTGATATCTAACACAACAGCAAGAAATCAAGAAACGAAGATTATAATATTGAATGTTTTTGTTGAAACTGTTTAAGAGAATTATTGACTTCATGGTCATTTTGGTGGCTTTGAATATTATTGTGTTATACTCAAATGGGTTTCTAATATTTAGTTTACCTTTGTTGATGTAAAATGTGGTGAACTGCTAGTGTGTACGGGTATATACAAGAACAACTGAAAGCCTTGGAAGAAGAGGGGGAAAAAAAAGTAGATTTTGTGACTCAAACATCATTTTGAAAGTCTCATATGCAAAACAGTGATGACATGAAAGGCATAAAAATGAGGGAAATGTTAGCTTTAGAGTTGAAGGAAAAAACTATACAACACACAGTAGGTACATTATGGGCCTGTCGATGCGAACAGTATGTCCTGCCAGCTCTGCCACAGCAGGCGAGGCCCTGTGTGCATCTCAGGGAGTTCTTTTTTATGACTGCTGGAGCAACAGCAGAAGTGAACATATTGTGAACATAAAGAATAGGATAGCGCAGGGGATATATTTATATTTAATATTTTCCATGGTCACAGGTGAACCTTGGCGTCAATTCTGGTATTAATTTTCAGCAGCAACTTTCAGCATTTTCTGATGATCGAGACTGAAACAGGTTTTTGCATTATTAAAGTGCCATTGTGCCTTTTGATAGATGGTTCACTGCATGTGTACCTCAAGCCTTTTTGTTCATTTGATTGTATCTATTTTATTAAATGTGTCTGGTTGGCTATTAAATAATAAAGAAAGTTTGTGACTGTCAGATATGTTTGTTTAATAGTTGACCAGAGGTGTTTGTAAAAGGCTGTAAAAGGTTCTGAGAAAAGTGTATACCTGAAGTTCTTTGGTGAGTGGTGATGAGTTTCTTGAATTTTAGTTTGCTCCCTGAATTTAATATTCTTCATACATTTCTTGGTTGCGGAGGGGTCTTGGGATGTGCTTTTTGATTTATTCTAGAAAGAAAAATGGAAGAAATTTCATTTAGAGTGCACATGGGATTTATTTCTGTTAGTAATGGCTTGGATGAAGGTTATATAACCTGCTGTTAACTTTTTCAGGATGACAATGATCAAAGTAGCGTAGTCTTAACTGTGTTGTCTTATTTATGATAGTAGAGTTCATTTTTGAACACAGCAAGTTCTCAGCAAAGGTCCCTGGTTTCCTGCCATTAATAGAAAATGACAGTCAATTCCAGACTCAAAGTGTTTGTTCCCTCCAGTCATATACTTTTCACTGTTATTACTTCGGTTTCCCAGAATGGTGTGGATGTAAAGAAGTTATAAATGAAGTTCACACTGATTCAGATTGTACTGAATTCAAGAATGGTGCTATGCTGTATTCATTTGGAGCGTGGCTTTTTGGATCGCAATTGATTTTTCCACCACTTTGGTCCAGAGTGAAATATCTCAACAAATGTTGGAAGGATTTCCATGAAACTCTGTACAGGCATTTATGGTCCATGCTGCCTAATCAATTTTGTTTTTTGAGTGGAATATCTCAACACCTATTCGATGGTTTGCCATTAACTCCACAGATATTCATGGTGCCCAGAGGATGAAGCACTGTGACTGTGGTGATCCCCTGACTTTTCCTCTAGTGGCCCCATGAGGTCTCAACAACTCCTGAATGGATTCACAAACATTTGGTTAGCAACTTCTCAACAAAACCTGAACAATATCAGCCTTTGCATATCAGTTTAACACTAATAATGTGACTGACATGTCATGACAGGCAATCCACTTTGTAGAAAGCTTTTCCTGAAAGTACAGTACGATTTACTTTCCATGTAACCAAACAGCTGCAGAGTCAATCAGCAAATAGACTGGAATGTGATTACAGACGGGAGAACGAGAGATAAAACAGAGTTCACAGTAAAAGCATAGAAATGAACCTATAAATAAAGAAGAAGGTAATGGAAATTTAACAAAAAGAAAGTTAGCATTGAGAAACCCAAAGAGGATGTGTATTTTTGAGGACTGTATGCCTGGAATTTTGAGTGAAGGGTGACGATGCCAAACCTTCAGTTGTTTTGCTTAAAATAGTCGGCACATATTTGGGCTCACATCTGTCTTAAACACTGAAACACACAGCAAGCTAGGACACCATGTAACACTTAATAGTGCTTCTTCTTTCCTGATAATTCTGTCACTATTTTGTAATTCACTGAAGGACATGTGAAGCTGATATTGTTTTTCAAAAGGCATTCAGGGAAAGGAGAGGAATGTGGCCAAGGTAAGGACAGAGAAAATGATTGTTGGAGAGTGGGCAACATTTCAGATTTTGTTTTGAGTATTTCAACAGGTAGACTGTTTTTTCTGTATTATTCTTGTAGTTTTGGACTAAAGTAAAATAAAGTGACTGACTTAATTGCTGTATGGATCGTTTTGATGCTCTTTAGCAAAGTGTTTCCATACCTAATCTGATTAATACTTCACTACTACTCCATTAGTTCAGTGGGAAAGATGGATTTTACTCCATTATAGCCTATTGATTTATCAGCTATTTTTAACATATACATTGCAGATGAATACTTTAAATGCTAAATATGATCATCTTATATTAAGATTTGTTATAGATTAAACTACCCAACAGTCTATATATTTATTAAAATCAGCCTGCTACAATATTAAATTAGTTCTTACACAGTAATGCATCATTAACAATAATAATCAGTATAATAATGTATACATTAACAAAATAATAGTAAAAGAGGTTAGCCTTATGTAAAACTTTGATTTTTAATGTGTACTTTGGTACATTTAGCTGATGAAAACTTTGAATGAAAAACTTCATTTGAGTTGTAAGTGAACATTTCTACACTGTAGGAGAGCTATTAACATCTGGATTCCTTTCCCAACACACAGCTGTTAGGTAGCTGTAATCAGAGCCCTATTGAGAGATCTATCTCTGTAAAGGGCTCTGGCTGTAAGCAGACAGGACATGAAGGGACAACCTGGACAGCTCAAGAAACAGGGACGCTTAGCGCGCAGGCGCACTACTTGAAAATAAGGAAGTTGATGCAATTTTCTTTCCAGTGAAAACAAAGTAGATGTGACACCGCAGTCTGCTAAACAACAACATCTACGGTGTTTATTGTAGCTCAAGTGAAGGTAAGAGAGCAACGAGGAGAACAATTAAATTCATATATTCGTGCATGTCAGGTTACGTTAATTAGCTTTTGATAGCTTAACTTCTAAATAGCTAACGTTATATCAGCTAACGTGACAGCTAACTTAATTAGCTACGAGTGATTATTACACGTCAAAGCAAGATAGCTTAGCAGTTCACTCAGCGAACATCTTCATTTTTTCCTTGTTTGCTGGACAAAAGCCACAGCGACATCATGTTATTAATGCACGGGAGCTAATTTATTCTCGTCAGTAATTAGCCATAATAACGTAACAGTGATTAAAAGTTAGACAAAGGGTAAGTGGAGGGTAGTGAATTTAAACTAACACTTCTGGGGATGATACACTACTACTACTACTGTATTAAGTAACGGTGTGAGTACCACATATAAACAACTGTCATATAGAAAACCTGTGAATCATAACGTTACATGAAACCTGTTATAAGGGAACCAGGGTTTAGTTTAGATTATATACCGCGTCCAAATTCCCCCAGCACGACCCCACACTTCAATATAACATTTAAAGACTAAAGTCTAAAAGCATCAGTATTGAAAACACAACATATAATGAGTGTGTAAACTCTACCTCAGGTTGTCAAAACCCTTCAATTCCTAGATACTATACCGAGGACATGACCCCAGTGTCTGCAGTCCTGAAGGGAACCTTTAAGAAAGTATAGAAAAATATATGACACATGTTTATGCAAATTCAAGACAGGTGACAAATCACAGTAAAAACCTGAATGTAAGAGTGGAGCTTCCCTACAGAGCATGAGAGCTCACTGAAAGCTTTAATGAGGATGACAATTATGTTACCAGATCTCAACCTGATCTCAATTGAACACCTGTGGGAGATTTTGGAGCAGCATGTTAGTCAGCGCCACCATCATCAGCAACAGATTAGGGAATATCTTTTGGAAGAATGCTGTTCATCCCTACAGTCTAAGAAGCACTGAAAATGTTGTGGTGGCTCTTGGTGGACCAATACCTTACTATGATGCTTAATGAGGATATTTCCTGTAATTTATCACCCATCTGCTCACAGTAGCTTTTTTTTAATATGTTAAAATCAGAAGACAAAGGAAAAGATGCTGCAAGATCAGATATGGTTCTGCCTCTCCCTCTGAAACCACTCCAAATGAATACTAATAAATACTCCCACATATTTGTAGGTATAGCTCGCATGTAAATCTGCACATGTTTATTTCACGTGATGTAGAACGTAAAACACTTTCCTCCATTTTTTGCTAAATCCACAGTATTGCCTTGCAATAAGTGCTGTAACTTCACAGGAGATATAACCTGGGGCTTTCCTCATCACAGAGGCTCTGTGGCGAGCTGGTGTGACAGCTGCCAGCAAAATAAGGGAATGTTTCTGATTCCATACTTTTTCAAGAAGGAACAGCATTTGTTATTCGTGGATTTAGTACTCCTTGGGGGGTGGGGGAGCACGGAAGCAAAGAGCCACAATCTCCAACACAAACAAAACTTATGCTTTGAGGAAGATCAGGTCACATGTACAGTATAGTCACGCTTGTCTCGGGTCCCTCTGGGGCAGGTAAGCTTTGTGGTATTTTTACTTGTTTCTTTCTCTGTGTGGATGCCACATCAGATGAAGCAGTGATAACGACGCATGAGTAAATTGTCTTTATTAACGCTGACTGGCCTGTGCGTAACAAATACAAGAAAATGTTGGGAAATAAGATTACTGAGGAGATCTTATGGATGATTACCTCTTTGCGTCTCTCTTTCCCAACAGCTCCTATGCCATAATGAAGGCAGCCAGAAGCAATATGTTGGGTGCTGCAACATCCAACAACGCGGTCAAGTATTCACGACTGGCGGTTGACGAGGACGGTTACATAGACTTACAAGTGAGAGATTTTTCTTCTTTTGTAACTCTACAAACCTGACATTATCTCTAATTAATACTTTATCACACAGGGTTGTATAATGAAATGAAAATGTGTAGTCCATTCAGTGCTACACACACACACATACTGTACATACTCAGGAAATAATTCAGAAGTGCATTTTTTTTAAATGTGCATGTGGGAGAATTTAAACAGCACCAACAAGATAGTGATGGTAGTATTCATCTCGTGCTGCTCTATGCATTGTTCAGGAGCCTGCTAATTAGTAAACCTTTTGCTACCACAGGCAGTTCACTTGAGGTAAATCTCAAATAATGACTTTTTGGAAATGTGTCTAAGCCTTCTGTGTTTATGTCAGAGATCTGATAAACTTATTGGTTAAAAGTTGTTTTATATCTGTTTATTGTCTTGTATTTTGTCCAATAATTGAACTCTTTACAGTTTAAGAAAAGCCCGCCAAAGGTCCCATACAAGGCGATTGCACTGGCAATATTCCTGTTTTTGATAGGCTCCTTACTGATTATCTTCGGGGCTCTTCTTCTGTCAGGAACCTTAAAGGTCGAGGTGAGTTTGGCCAGTTAATGTAATAAAATCTGTTCAAACGGCAAATTACATTGATGTATATCAGGTCAAGACTTTGGAGTCAATATAGTTGGAACTGTTGCTGACATGCTTCCCTACTATATAAACTGAAATACAATTTCTTGTTCTGTTGCCAAAATGCATATTGTTTAGCGTGTCACATTCTCCCATAATGTAAGTACCCTGTAAACACTCTGTTAGCCTTGTTCCCAGAACACTTGGAAATCCATTTTTGACAAAAAGGTCTTTCTGAGCTGCCTGTTCTGATCTGTCTTTCTTTTTTAAACTAAGTTTTAAATGATCAAATGTTAAATGTCGTCTAAGCATAA
Source organism: Micropterus dolomieu (assembly GCF_021292245.1). NCBI lineage: Eukaryota > Metazoa > Chordata > Actinopteri > Centrarchiformes > Centrarchidae > Micropterus > Micropterus dolomieu. Next base: position 23,043,693 of record NC_060162.1, on the reverse strand, counting down.
GCAGCCATCCAAGAAAATAGCCTCAATTAAATATCCTAAATCTGCAACATTTTGATTTATATCAGGAACTATGTATGTAAACAACATCGTTAATCAGACCAGATATTTAGTGCCAGCTTTCGGTACTTGACCGTTTTTGACACTTGGTGCTGCAGTACGAAAACATTTCAGTCAGTATCAAAAAAGTATTGCGGTCTTATACCCAGCCCATTTTTGACACATCTAGAGAGCCGACACAGCCTCCAACATTTCAACTCAAGCAGTAAAATTAACACACTCACGCTGCAATTAATCGTGTCTTTAAATAGCTGTAATTGAACACTTGTCCTGACATTTTATTGCCTTACTGCCAGTTTTCTGCTGCGCTCTCACTCTTCCTGGCCTTGATAGTTTTGTTTGTGTTTGAAATATAACTAATTTTGATATTTTATACCTTGGAATGCCAAATTTGGTGGAGCTCCTGCTGTGGTTTCTGCTTTCCTAATTCATGACTCCATGTGGGAGATAACAGGGCCTTGCACATATTATATTTGTAATTATCAGTAGGAGGTTAATGTTAATGTTTTTTCCAATCTGCAGAGTGTGTTTGCAGAAAATGTAATCTGACAGGAAAGCAGTATTTGAGCAGTCTACTTGCCAGTTAGCCCACGCGAGTTAAAATAGCATATCTAATACCACAAATTACACAGGGTTCAAGCAATGGATAATGGAAAAATGCTATGCAGGCAGGTTCTATTGCAAGAAGTTGTAGGATATTTGGGTTGAAAGAATGTGCTTTAATAGTTTTTTCTTTTGTTTCAACTGTAGAGAGTGAGTGCATGGTTATTGCACAACAGTGTTTCTGGTGAACAAGAGCAATGTCAAAAAAGTAAAAAATAAAATGTGAAAAGGTCAACCATCACGGTGGCAAAAGGAAAATTGGGCCCATATTGAAACTAGTTAACCCTTTACTATACTTTACTATAACTACTTTTTAATAGTGCTATAAGACTGCAGGTATTAATGAACAGTCATATTTTAATCTAAAGAGTGAAGGGTCGGTAATTTTCCATTGGGGGGGGGGGGGGATCTTAACACAAGGTCCACTTACTTGCCTTTTCTGGAGCTTTCATCTGCATCACCTGGTTTTCATTAGTGGAAGGAGTGTGCTCAGTCCTTCTGTTGATAGCTCCGTTTGCATCACATGGCCTCAGGATGGAACATCAGTCAAGTGAAGACAACTGAGCCAACTCTCACGTTTGAGTGTATTTTTTTTTGTAATTTGGGTGAATTGACCCTTTAAAAAAACACTACACATACATCTCAATAGATACTGCACATGACGCAGACAAACTCTGTGTTTAAAATGCGTACAGCTGCAATACAATGATACCCATTGCCATGGCTCATGCAACAATGCATCTTAAAAAAAAAAGAAGTTGAGAGGGCTACAGTAACTCAGTGCACAATACTGCCATCTGGTGGTGAAATGAAACACTTCTCTTGGCGTTAATAGAGACTGCCTGTGCCTCCTGGTGGTTAGCTGTTCTGTAAAATGAAATGATTTACATGAAACCAGATCTGAGACAGATGAAGTCATCATGTCTGTGTGCTTCCCTCACACCCTTTTCAGTCAGAGGGCGTTTAACTCCTGCTGGCAGGCGACGTGATGAGTACATTATTCTCCACTCTGTGGTGCTTTTTCCAACACCTCATTACAAGTATAGTTTTCCGGTATGTGATGTATGTGATGTCTGTGAGTAAATAGTGGGTCTGACACACACACACACTAAAGTAGATCAGTGGTTCCAAAGAAATGTCTGCGTGTAACCCCTCATCAAAGTTTCTGACCACATTTTCTGCTTTTCTTTGTTATGTTTCAGCATCCAGACCGCACCATTCCTGTCATCATTATAGGGCTACTCGTTTTCCTTCCTGGATTTTACCATTTGAGAATAGCCTACTACGCCGCTAAGGGTTACCGGGGTTACTCCTATGATGACATCCCAGATTTTGGCGACTGAGCCAGCTGCTGGTTGGTGGAGAATCCCTTCCTTTTGCCACACTGTATCCTGAGACTGCTGCCTGCTGTTTACTTTTAATGTATATAGAAAATAAGGCAAAACTTTATCACTGTTCTGCCATGGAGACAGTTGTTAGTTCACAGGATTTTAACTGTTTTGCTTATTGGAATTTTTTAAAATTCTGTGTTGTTTATTCGCCAGCAACAGCTGCATGATGCTGGTGGACAAAACTCAGCACTCATTCAAGAAATTATAACAAACCCTGGATGAGTGGTGAAGCACTCCGCAGATGCCTTTAACTTACGACCGCTTGAAAGTCCATGACTTGGATGACTGAGAATGTTTGCACAGTTGCACAGCTGTTTCATATCTCCAACAAATATTTAATTGTGACTGTAGTCTGTATGTCATGAAAAGCTCGGATTATATTTGCAGTACAATCCAAAGAGTGATTACTTTGTTGAAGTACAGTATATTTTTGAATTATTATATATTCCTTTCTGTATGAAGTATTGTTGTTTGTGTATATTCATTTGGTTGTGAATATCAAAGAAAGATGTATTTTTACATACATTTGCTTGATTTAAAAAAAGGAAATAAAAGTATGAATCTCATCAAGAATCTGAAGTTTTTTTTACTGTGAGTGTTGTTTGCAGTCAGGCCCATTCTCTGCAAAATACTTTGAGACATTGTGATGGCAGACTGCGGAGAACACCAAAAGTTATTAAAAAAATAGAAACATGTCAATGTACAAATAAATATATCCAGAACTTCCTTCCTGTGTTGTAATATTATTTTAAAAACAAAGTTATCTGTTGCGCAGTCTGTTTTAAAAGCTTTTTTGATCAGAGAAGATTTTCTGACATCACAAAAAAAAGACAGATTAGTTTAGTACACACAAAAAGGCTATCATTGTTATCACAAAACAGAATGATATTCACACAATAAGCAGTGTTCATTGCCATTCCTGAATCATTTTAAGAGGGTGACCTCTGTGAATACCATTAGAACACACCTCAAACAAGTCTTTGTCTGCGTGTAATGAATGTTGATTTTGATTCATCGGACCAACAAGTACTAAGTTTTTTTTTCCTGTTTTGGCCACCAACAGCAGGTAAAGGACACCCTCTTGTGGTTACCTTTAACCTGGGTGCCACCAGGGGATTAAGACTTGAATCGAAACGCGTCTTCATCCTCTCCCTGCGCAAACAAACTATTTTATTAAAGCTGCACTGGCTTCAACACTAAAGGACTGTGATAGGAACTTTAGTTTAATGTGGTTTGAGTCGCTTCAACACAACAAAAGAACAGCAGGAGCCAGAGGAGGAGGAGGAGGAGGGGTGAGGGGGGAGGTTGGACTCCCGGGAGCTCAGCAAGGAGGGCGCAGCAAAGTCCGTCGATGCTTCACTGTCACCTGTACATGAAATGAACACCTGTTGCCGGCGGCTTTAAAAAAAGAAAAGAAAACGCTCATATTTCAGGTATTTTGCAACGCCACAAAGGGACAGGTCCCACTTTTAGTTTGCCAGAGAGTGACTTGGTGTCCACACGGAACAAACTGACGCAGAAGTTGGACTAAGAGACACGAAGGATGTGTATTTAAAAGGAAGTTTCACAGCAGCTGCCAGTAACCGAGCTACAGGTAGGATAAGTGGGGAAAAAAAAAAATTTAAAACCCAGGAGTTAATGATTCTGAAAGTGTTTCTGACTTCCAGCAGCTTTGAAAGGATGAGAAATTAATGCTCTGCGCTCGTGCTGGGGAGTGCTAAATTTTCTCTCAAGCCTCTGAACTGTGTCATGCATTTAAACGTCAGTAATGAAGTTTCTATGGGGGCCTTTCATTATAATGTGAAATGTGAAACTGGCAGAAAGTTTGTGGAGCTCAGCAAAAGTAACTTCCCACAACCAACTGAAGTCCTCGGATGGCAGCTAGGTCTGTGTCAATCATTTATACTATAATTTATATTTCCCCCCTCTGGCATTTATTGTTTTAATTGGGTTAATAGTGGCCCGGTAGTCTTTTAGAAAGGATTTTGGAACTGTGGTTAAACAGGGATAAGGTTGTGGATGCCTGGAAAACTGAAAAGTGCTTCAAAAAGCATTTTCAATAAACATTACTGTTGCATCTCTCCCATCCATTCAAATCATGTTCAGGGCTTAAAAATGCAAGATTACAAACTACAGTTTTGTGTAAAGTTATTAAAACCATAAAGGTGTTTTGAAATACTTTTTATTTCAGATGAATGTACTACGAATGCTTCCTGGTTCAAAGAGTAGCAGACGTTCACTCTTCATGTTTTATCATTTAGTGCATTTAACAAGGAGATTGTAAAACAGAATGTGAAATGTCATCTTTTTGTGCTGACTTTGTAATGAAACAAGAGTCTATCTTTATTTCACAGATTATGAGAGAAATATTGGCATAACTGAAACCAGACTTTAATCAGTTCACATTATTCACAGTACTTCTGGTTTGATTGAGTTGTCTGTTAAGGTGCGAGATGGGCGCAGTTTTTCCACAGTATGATATGATCTTTGAAGTTTACATCGTCATGGTGATGTGAGTGGAAATTAATTTGACACACTTTCTTGTGAAGGACTTTCCTGCCGCCACCTGAATTGTATGGATGCAGTAAATACGTCAAATCTAAAACTGAAGAAGATGCAAATTATTATGTGCAAAACACTACTGAGCCCAGGCCAGAGTTTTTGCATGCTTTTGCTAAGCATGGCACAAAAGCCATCCTTAGCAAAAGCTAAGTTGGAATGTTGATTTAGAATAAAGTTTATGAGCGGAGACTCCCTTGGACATTCTTCACTGAGCTCAACAATAATGTAACTTTGACAAAAATCAAAGGAGACAATATGATCACTGTGATGAATTATCCATGTCCAGAAAGTCTGTGCCACTCTGTACTGATATGAATAGAAACCAACAACTATCAGAATGTTGAAAAAATCCAGGGGGAACCTCTTGAATATTGAAGCCAATGCCAAAGTGCCTTCCACCTGCATTCTTTCTAATGGGCAGCAGGGAGCGACTCCACTGGTTGCAAAAATACGTCAATGATGACCGAACTTCTCACTTGATTTATTACCTCAGTGACTACTTTCCTAACGGGTTTATGGTGCTAATCGCTAGTTTCAAGTCTTCTTCAATACAGCATGATGTTCATTTAGTAAATTATTGTCCCATTTAGAGTAAAATGTCCCTACCCAGCTCTACCCTCTCATCCAAATATGGACACTTATGGTTCGAAATAACAAAGATGGCGATGGCCAATGTGCCAGACTCAAAGCTTTAAAACTGTAGTGCACAAACCAATGGGTGACATCACAGTGGTTAGATCCACTTCTTTTATACAGTCTGAGATAAACACAATTGAAAGTGGCAGGAACGTAAAACCAACTGGGGTTGTCCTTTTAAAGTTGAAGAATTTCTTAATAACACTGATAGTAGAACAAAAAAACCACTGACAAATTACCAAAACAACAAAATCTGAGCAAGTCAGTAAAATCAGGCAGGCAAAACGCTTTGCTTTTGAAATGTGGGGTAGGAAGCTGTGCAGAGGACGGAACAAAACCAGCCAGAACGCGACACAGCCGTGCCTGTTGGAATCCAGCTGTTAGTTAGTAAGTTTAAAAAAACTTTATTTTATATTAAGCGTTGAACACTCACATTGAGTCTGCTTCATTAGGAATGTGTGGGTGTGGTGTCAGCAGACCGACTGTCATCAGATTCTGATTCAAATGTTGCTAGATGCCGATTGGCTTGCATGTGTGTGACATCACCCTTTTCTTTTAGCGGAGGCCCCACCCGTTTCAAATTAGCGAGAATATCTTAAAAAAAAGGCACACAGAATTCTCTCATGTGAAATAACCCAACACTTTTAAACCTTTGGCAGAAAAGAGTGTGCTCACGTAGCACCCCCTCACTCACAGTAAGAAGCTGCTTGAGAGAAGAGGTGTTCATGGCCTCTAAGGTGAAGAATTACTTCTGTTTGACCAAAAGTCTATAGTAGTTTAATGGAAGTAAATACTCACTAATAGTCTGTTTAAAAAGTGGCATTCAATTTGTTGAAGGGTTTGTAATAACTTGTTTAGGACTTGAAACTTGTAAATGAATGAAGAATATCTAATGGATTAAATGAACAAAAAGACTGTGGTGTTCATCTGGATTTTCCGGCCTGCTTTCTGATTCATAGAAAAGATACCTAATGTTTGTACTCTGAGCATAGAGATGCAATACACACACAGCGGAAACCTCTTTATTTTTTATTTTTTCTCTCCCCTTTTCAATCTGTCCTATTTTCTCTTAAGTGCACATCAAACCAAACCACGCAGCAGGTTCCTATTGTGGTGGAAAGCTTGTGTTAGAATTGGAAAATAGGCTTTTTTAAGCCATGTGCAAGCTATGAAAAAATAAAATGGACACTTACAGGGGGCACAAAAAATAATGTAATCACCTCGTGGAGAAGGTTGCATTGAAGTAACTAAATCACAATAACAATTACTGCTGCAGAGGTGGGTTACAGCAGGTTGAATGCCAATGAGCAGCATTTTTCAGCTGTGATAGGCGATCAGCACTCTAATGTGAGAAAGCACATCAGCTCCAAAGAGCTGGTGTAAAAATGAAAAATGGCTATTATGTCAACAAGAACCGTCTCAAAAATGTATATTAAATGAGATTGGTAAGGACGAACTGTGTGTGTAAGTTGAAATGATCACAAAATGGTGGACATATAGGTGAGGTTTATCGGAACGCAGCACTGTCAGTCTCTTAAAGTCTTCGGAAGTAAATTTCAAGTAAATTTATAATTTTAGCCTAGTTGAGAACATTTTTTCATTTTTCATCAGACTTACTTATACAAGGCCTGTATGTTATTGCAATCCTTACTTTTTATTGTTCTGAGTTCTTAAACACTGACTTGAAGTCTTCAGGGAGCTAATCCAAAGTAAATCTAGTCTCATGGCAGTCAGGTCCAAGACTCAAATCCTCATTTTTGTGACTGAACATGAGATAACAGTCTAATAAACTGTTGGTTGCAATCTGTGCCAGGCTAGTTAAGCTTAAATGCTTAGTCAATTGATTTATTAATCTGCAATAATATTTGATAGTTTTATCAAGAAAAAATGCAAAACACACTATGGTTTCAGCGTCTCTAATGGGAAGATTTGCTTCTTTTCTTTGTCGTATGTGATTATAAACTGAAAATCTGAGTATAAGAGTGTTGGTCGGACAAACCGAGCAATTTCAATCAAAATCATGATAAACATTTTTCACAATTTTATGATATTTATTTGTCCAAATAATCAATCAGTTAGTCTAAAAACAAAGTATCTGGAGATTAATCGGCGATTAAAACATTAGTTTGTTGCAGCCGTACTGTGCTATTGCTATTTTGAGGCGTTTGATGTTATGCGATGATGGAAATAGTAAAAATAAAATGCAAGGATTGTTTAAAAACAAAGAAAAGAAATTCCGAAATGGTGTGTCATATAGATGTATACATGTTATATACGGAATATGCGTCTGTGCATATGGGTACTTTGAAGGCAGTATTGGCAAGTGTACTCTGTGTCATTCTATGCTGCATTCTGAATGGTTGTGCACATGAATCATAGTAAATTTGGTCCTAACCTTTTGACAGAAGAATGATGCAGGCTGTCTTTGCGATAAAAGGTCTAAAAGGGCCATTGTTAGGCTTGTCTCACAGTGAGATCTAGGACCGTCTCTTTAGAGTAACGCCTGACGTTTTCACTACATTACTCTCACACTTCAGTCAGCCTTTTTATTTGACAGCCCCATCAGACAGTAGAGGGGCCTTTGAGCCCGACTGAAGTCCATGGCTGAAGTCCCAACTCTGTAGCAGAACACCCACATTTTCAACCAAAGTTTTGACTGTCAGGTTGCATTGTGGGTTATGTAGGCACCAGGTTTTGATGAGGAAGAATGTGTGGAATAAAAAAGATGATATCTCTGGTTCTGCTGCATCAATTTTGATTCTTTTTTTAAAACTGTCCAGTGTGAGTGTTTTGGTAGCATCTTTGGAGAAATATTTGACATTATGATTTTGTTAGTTGAAAGTGAAAAACACCATTGTCTGTGGTGTTTACATTATTTTATCTATTCTCTTTAGGTTTCAGCACATGACTCACCCCCCTCCCCTTTACTATCACTCTGGTCAGAGGTTAATGTCCAATTTAACTTGCTGGCAGATAAAACAGCCTTCAACCCATCCTAACCTAAAGAGCCAATATCCTGTGTTTCACATTCCATAAGGTCAACAGTACCTCTAACTGTCTAAATCAAAACCTGGGACATTATAAAAAGGGTACGTTTTGAGCATAGACACAAACAAACCACAGCAACACTCAGGCAAAGGAAATTTAATTGGAAAACAAATGTGTAGGAGCCCATGTATCTTTTGGTTTCAAGTGTGGTGGGGCAAGAGGAGGCAGAACTGCTGATAAATCTGTTACTGTGTCTCGGTCGCGATTAATCAGCTGGTCCCCATTTCTCTCCTTGGCGGGATTAAAACGGCAACAACACAGAATTTCAACAGCATGCCTTTCGCAGACATTTCTATTTCTGTCAGCTGATAAATCTGCGTGAGACAGGGCGCTTTCTTGTGTGAGCTACTGGCTCATTTATTATAGCCTTACACATTTTCCAGAGTGCTGTGCTGTCGCCGTGCTTATGCTTATGCATGTCCTCAATGTCAGAGGAAGGAAGAATACGTCGGTGGGAAATGTCTAGAGACCATCTGTGTTACCATGGCTGAGTGTTTCACCTGTGCAGGCCGCTTTGTTTGGCAGCTCTGTGAGTTTTTTGTTTAGACTTAACGACAGAAAATGTCCTGCAGCTTAACGAGATTTTTCTTTTGCCTCTCATCTTTCTTCTTGCTGTGTTTGCCACACTTTCCCTGCTCTCTTTCTTTCCTCTGCAGATTTGTTTTTTATCACTGTTGTTTCAATTTATTGCCTTGCTATTGTGACACACACGCGCGCACACACACACACACACACACACACACACACACACACACACACACACACACAAATAAGTTTTTTAGAGCAATAAAACTAGAAACAACATTTTTATCATCTGTAGCTGTCTGTATTTAGAAGCCAAATGCAGAGTCGAAGTGTCTGCTTATCTTTCTTAAATCAGTGAGATGATGGACGTCATTACAGGGTATTCAGTCCTTATCATCTCCAGTCTCCTCCTTTTTAACAAGAGGCAGTCAATGAAAAACGAGGAGAAGATACTGAGCATCTGTTCATTATGTGCCAAACAGGGAAGAGTCGCCGCTGCTTAGTCATGGCAACAGGCAGTCTTATTTAGTGCATGGATGTGTGTGTTTGTGCGTGCTGTTCTTTCATCCTCGCACACTGTGCGCGGGTGAGAAGCAACAGAATCATAATGATGAAGTTTTACCTAGGCTTACCTGGCTCAGTTTCAGCAAACACTCAATGCCTAATTCAAATGTAATAAGTTCAGGAGAAACTCTCTGCTGCGCTGCTTTGCATGAAGCCATGCGGGTGAAGGGCAGAGGGGTGTTGGTGTTCCAATAGACGGCGAACAGCAGACGCGCCGCAGATTGAGGATTTTTCTTGACTTTCACTTTGATTTTGTGGAAAATCTGTGTGTGCTGTGCTGTTTGCTGAAGCATGGGAGTGTGTTGGAACAAGCACTGCAGTTGTTGACAGGCTGCGTAATTGTTTTTCACCGGTTCAGACTTTGCCCCAGCCATGAAATGAAAGCCCATAAAAGCCTTATGGTTAGGGAGAGCAGATAATATGGGCTGTGCTGCTGCTGGGACGAGGGTGTGTTCACTGCTCATACTCAGGAAGTATAGAGACATCCTTCATTTGACCATACAAAGCTATTAAAGTCAACCTTATCATTTATAGTGGACCTTTTATCCTGTATATAGAAGGTTTTAAACAATGTAACCATAGATAGAAACTATGCACAAGAAACTTATAATTTATGAAGAATATGTGACAAATATGTGACCCTCAATTTCACTTTTAGGAACAAAACCATTTCCCCCCCTAATCCAAACCAACAGTATACTATAAAGTAATTAAGTATAAAGTATAAACAGTGTTGGGAAGGTTACTTTAGAAAAGTAATAGGTTACCGATAATAAGTGACCCTGTTTAAATGTAATAGTAATATAGTAATAATCTAACTATTTCAACTACTTTATCAAAGAAATGTAACTTGTACGTTTTGATTACTTTTATAAATTTCTTTTGAATGTTTTCAACTGTTAACCATTTCCAAAAGACAGCTTGAGAGGCATTTTAACTGGCAGACGGGTGGCGCTGCAAACAGGAGAACCAATCAGAAGCATCAGAATAGCATCAAACTTTACTAAACGGCTGTGGAAGGAAATGGCAAAGGAAGACATTGTGCACATGAAAAACATGCAAAGCAACAAAATGAATAATATTCAATATAGCTTAGCTTTTTACAGAAAATATTCAGATGTAACCCCAATGTAATCTTGAATATTTTCATAAGCAACTGTAATTTAATTACAATATATTACAGTTACATTTATTTTGTAATTAAATTACATAACTAAATTACATGTAGGTAGTTACTCCCCAACGCTCAGTGTAAAGCACTGTTTAGTACTACTAGTGTGGCTTTACATGTAGATATGTCATTCATAGCTTAGGTGATATAATTGCTTTACATGTTGATGTTGACAATGTGTCATGACTTAATGTTGCAATGTTTTATTCTGAAAAAGTGTAGCCAAGGAGAGATTTCCACGATGGTGGACAATAAAGTGGCATTGTATTGTAGTCTATGTGCTAGTGTTGACATTGCACTTTGTGGCAGGTAGCTTTCAAGAAATTAAAGCATTAATGTATAATGTAACAGCCAGAAATAATAAAAGCCACGTGATATAAATCACTCAAACTGTAACTGCCAATTTCAGTGAGAGAAGTCGTCACTAATAGTTTTTTTTCCCCCTTTGGTTCTTTTTTATAAGATTTAATTGGAGCTTGTGCACCTCTGCCAACAATGTTTTTACTTATTTTACGCTTCTTTTCTGTTGTGCCTAGCATTGAGGAACAAACATGTCCATCAACACCACAATCAAGAACTGAACAATTGGCAATGTGAAGTACACGATTTAGTCAGCATGCCGAGACACTTTCCAGCAATACACTGACAGCAGCAATTTTATTGAAAACTTTTTTAAAGGTTTTTACAGTGCTTTTCCAGTCAACTACATTTCAGAGGAAAATGTTATACTTCATTACATTTATTTATTCTCTTAATATTATTCACTTTACACAAAGAACCTGATTAATTGCCAGTGTGAATGAACCACATACTCAAAACTCATCACTTACCAGGCACACATATTGATGTTTGCCTATGAGAGAGTATTGTTAACACATGCCTTCAGTATTTGTGTGTGGCATTGGAACCAAATGCTATAGAGCTGATACCAGCTCATTTCCTGTCATCCCTGATTTTACCCAGCTGAAACTGTGGTGCACTGTAAGCTGCCTACGTGATACCAGGATAAATATATAGATGAGAAGACCTCGCATGTTAACCATGTGTGGCGTTTACTAATTTAGAGAGTGATTTCATACAGTAGCTGGTAACTTCTTCCATGGGAGGTGACTGACGGTAGCAATGATGGATTCCTTTGGGTGTGTCTGTTTAAATCTGACCTGTCATGTTGATTTCCTCACTCTGGTTTACACCTTTCATAAAAAGAAAGCAGGGGTTGTTTTGACCTAATTGAATCAGTTCCTGCATCTTGACTTACGTTACACTCCTTGATGCCTTGATTCAGCCTTCGCTCCCATCATCTCACCTTATCTCTGTCCTTGAGTGCTGAGTCTCCTGGCTGCTCCAGCCAAACATCTTCATTGATGTGCTCTAAATAAAACACTTAGATGTCGCTCCACACGTGACTCTCAAAAGATTTATGTGACATTTATGACATTTACTTTCAGAAAAGGATATAGGGCCAGAGAGTTTTCTGGCAGCAGAGGTAGCTCTGCCCATTTGTGTAATGATATGGGATGAATTCCAGTTATTGGAAAGCTGTATAAAAATCTAAACGGTCCTCTCCCCCTGTCTGTAAAATTATGACAGAAGTGGCAGCTCTGCTGTAGCCCTTTTAGTTTGGAAATCTGTCACAGATGGCTGTCTTCTTGCATGCAGCCAAGGAAGTAATGTGATTGTGTGACAATTGTGTCTCTTTTGCCAACAGACTGAACATGATGCAGGTTGTGTGAGTGACAGATATGGGGTCAGCGAGATCATCTTTGCAGACTTTCACTGTGGTGGCCGTTTTTTGCCTATTTTGTAAGTATCATCATCACTTGATTAGAAAGATATTTTGCATCCCACTGTCCTTTCAGCCAATCTTTGCTATTATATGTGAACACTATTGTCCATATTATTCATTTTATTTAATTACATGTAATGGTAAACTAACTTAAAGTGATTTGTCATTTTGCTTCTGACAAACCCAACAGTGAGCACTGAAGGTGCGAGGCCGGAGGTGCGTGGAAAGGCTGGAGGTGTGGTGGATTTGGAGTGTAGTTTTCCTCCATCAGACCCAGCTGCCGTGTCCGCAGCGTCCCTGCATGTGGTGGAATGGGTTCGACAGGGACTCGACATCCCCGTCCTGATCAAATTTGGATCCTACGCGCCTCGCGTCCATCCACAATATGAGGGTGAGCATCTATGGAAATAATCACAATATGGAATCCAGCTTTAAAATTGTAATGTTACAGGCATCCCTACTGTTCGCTGTGATTGTTATGATTGTCTGAAGCAGCACATTATGGTATTATACATTCCTGCTCTACATGTACAGTATAATTGTAGTTTCTAACCTGGGCTTTGTTTAATATGGCTTGATAACATTTGATTATCATCAAACATCTGTACATGTGGTACTGTTATGCACTGGTGATGCGCTAACTTATTTTAAGTAGATATATCAGAAATCTATAAGGGTAATGGGCAGTGACGTGCAAGTTCACACTTCACAAGAGGTAACTCAAAGTGCAGTTCACACACATATTAAAAGATACTAGTTTACGTACATAGTTCACAGCCCCAAAAACTGAACTAGTTCACGTTAATTTCTTCCGTTTTTTTTTTTTTTTATAGAATGCGGGCTCGTGGTCTTACCCTTTTGTTAATGATTTCTTGTGATCATCAGTCACTCGCATATATTTCCCAAAACTGGTCGGATGCTTCAACTCTATATGTTGTTTCAAATTCGTTGCCGATTGTCCGGCATGCCAGGTCCCTTAAAACACAGCGCATTAATTCTCACCTGAAGTTAACCACACTCACGTTCATCATTAGCAAACAAATACGTTCAGTACATCAAAAACACGAGCATGAGGTCAATGAGCCCGTTCTTTTAGCACGTTTATATACTTACTTACTTTTTAGCTATTCTAGCTTCAGGGCTTTATGGATGGCAATGTTGGTCGGTGAGTTCACCACTTTGGTCCTGAAATATCTCAAAAACAATTGAATGGCTGTCCAATAAGATCTTTATATATTTCTTGTTGACATGTTGACGAAAGTAAAACCTGACTAAATATCCCACAATAAATAAAATATCAGGTGAAATATCAGGTGAAAAGATGTGCTTTAATACATTTTTGGCTGGTTTAGATTACAATAAAGAGTATAGTGACATAATCTTTTTCTTTTTTTTTTTACCACAATCAAACATCACTAAAACAGAATTTAGGAATTTAAGGCCCAGGTTGAAAGTAATCAAAATGAAGATGTTTATGACATGCTTAAATCCCAGTTTCCTCCACTGAAAGAATGTAACCAGTATCTCGGTCTCAAGTGTGTATTCGGTGCCACACCTTCATGGCCTTTCAATCTAGCCTTACTGGGAACTACTTTTTAAAGGAGCTGTAACTCTCACATGGCATCATCATCTATTGTGCACACAGCTCCGAGAACAAAAAGAGTCTGTGGGGAAAATGATCCTCAATGGACCAAGAATACCTACGTGTAGCTCCTGTTATCCTTTAAAGTCACAAACAATGGGACTAGTGTGGACAAAAGGAACGCATGTCTCATTGGCTCAGCTCTTCCTTTTGTCAGAGACGTTTTCTTTTCCATAGAGCTGCCTGAAGAGAAATTCAACTTATCGACCTTTCCAAAGGCTATTTGAATTTCTGCTGGAGCGTCATGTGGGGTTTTGACTAAAGTGCAGTTTCAGAAAGAAACTGCCCGAGCATGATACCGCTTCAAAGAGTGAAATTAATTCTTACTGTTTAACATTCAGGTGGGAGCAGATGGCAGACAGTTAACTACCACTTGTCATTTATTTTCAGCAAGTTGAGTACCGGCACATAGTAGATATAAACATACGACACAATTAGAAATGTAACCTCTTAAACCCGACTTACCTGCTGTTGCATCAGAATTAAATACAAACCCATGCTGCGCAGCTAAACACTGTTCAAACCCACAGAACTTAATCTTAAATCCCCGCGGAGATCCCAAAGTTTCCAAAGTTACCAAATATGCATTTGAATTTTGGGTAAATGTGTAGAACATGATGTAATCATGCTAGAATATTTCCATTTGATGAAGGAAATGAATAAACCCATTAGTCATTCAGCAGAGAATTAATCCACAATTTAAATAACAAAATAATAATTTTAAGGTAATTTATGAAATAACAATGTTGCACATTTATAGATTAAGGCCTTTCTAATGTGAATATTTGGGACTTAATACATTTAGTCATTTTCAAAATAATTCCCTGTCAGACTGTAAATGTAGTCCTTGTACAATGTATTTTGATTGGATAAATCAAAAATTATAATAATCATTTGTTGCAGCCCTAATAATAATATTGGTACAAGATCATTTTGTTATTGTCAACAAATTTTATGAAAAGACCAAAACCAACAATGCATTACTCCGTCTCTTAATCCTTTCCTACTTCCCTATCCTGGATAGACTGTCACTCTCAGCCTCAGCCAGCTACTAAAGATGTAAATCTTTTTTTTTTTTTTTTTAAGTCTCACAAAAACAGCTGGGCACTGCAATTTTTTTTGCAAACGTTACTTAAACTTATCAGGCTTTAGCTAAACAGAAAATACTCTGGGCTTTGGGATTAGTTGACATTTAAAAAAGTATATAACATTACCAGCCTTATATATTTATACAATCTAGAAAAACCTTTGGCAGCCTATCACAGATATTGGTTGTACTGACTTAAAGCACTAATTATTGTATTTAGGTATGTGTTTGTCAAAGGAGCAGAACATACTTTCAGCTGAGCCAAAGCCTTTCTCATTTGAGTTGGATGCCACTCCCTCACCCCACCCCAAGCAGGAAATATGATACAGACATTTACATAGCAATAAAGTCAGGGTGGACCTTGACTGATGAATTATCGTAAGTGGGAGCGGGGCAGACTTTAATTCCAGCCCGGGCTCATAAAAGACAGTAGCCTTTTGTCGCTGACTCTGAAGACGATCTTTCAACGTACACTGATGTCACACTTCATTACACTGGATGTCAGTTTCAGAGGCAGGACAGTATACTGGTTGTAAAAAACCCTAACGTTTGCCTACCCTTTGGCCCATTAATTACACTTCTTGTACATTTCACTCAACCATAAAGCATCCTTCACAGAAAAGCACCTTCTTTAAAAAGACAGGTATTCTAATCGCATACCCTGCCGGTAACAAACAGAGAGCTGCTGTTCTTTGTGGGTACAAAAGGTTTGAAAAAGATGCTTTGTCCATTCTGATGCTGATCCTCAGGCTTTCTCACAGGTTACTGGCTGGTGTTGGAGTGACAGGTGCAGCATGGGAAACCTAACGCTTTAGACATGGAGCAACTGGTGTGGATTGCACCTCCTCAGGCCATGAGAGCCAACAGTTGGGCTTCAGGATTCCAACAGTTGGTTAGCTGTTGTGATTCTTATGGCTACCCAAGTGATTCACTCTGCTGAGGCTTAATTTATTTCCACCATTCCTTCCTTTTCGCCACCTCAAAAGGATACAAATTTTCTGTTTGCAGGTCACCTCCATCATCAGTATTCTGTGTGTTTGACCGTGTGTGTAGCTTCAGAGTGTGAGATACATTAGACTTCCTTCAGATTGCTCCCCTGACAGTGTTAAGACCTGTAAGGGTTTAAATGTATTTGTTGTAATAGAGCAGAAAAGATCAAAGGATTAGTGTCAGCTCAATACAGCTGCTGACTCTATAAAAATACAGCTGTATAAATACACTGTTGGCAAGCTCTTCCCATGTAAACCCCATCACAATCAGCAGGAGCAGACTGTGTGCAGGCGTAACATATTACACACAGCTAACATGGCTAATATGCTTCCTTCCCCACATGGAGTTTTGCACTGGGATTACTCCTGTTTGTTTTCGCAGCGAGTAGTTCTGCCTCAGACAGCGAGAAAGCTCTAAATTCAAATTTCAAACGATCACACAGTAGAGGTTAATAGAGCAACAAGCAGCGAGGAGCGAAACCTTATCTGCCTCTTTCTCCAACCGAAACCTGAACGCCTCATGGCGGCTCGCCAAGAGCTGACGCCATCTCTCTCCCCGATGGTTCCCCGAAAGACTTTTTTATCATTTAAAAACTTCATTTCCAAAATGTTACATATCCATTTTGGAAGAAAGAAAATCAATATCTCTGGTGCATCTTTCACTCTGAATGAAAATGAGAAAAAACACACCCACTTCGTGGCCTTTTAAAGTTTTACTTGTTTCATTTCACGAGAATAGCTGATTTTGTTTGAAGTGTGTGTTTTTTTTTTGTTTTTTTTTGTTGAAAGCATGATCCACTGCACAGCTCTCAGTGCTTTACATAGAAAAACAAACTAAATATGGGGAATAAAATCAACTACACACAACGCTGCTAAAGCAGTTATATCATAACAATCGAATCAGTATAAAACAAAATGCAAACACATTTTTATTGAAATTATTAATTAAGGCCAATTGCCTAAAAATTAGTTTGAAGATGTGTCTTCAATGATTTTGTGAAGGATCACTTCAAAACACTTCTTGATCCATCTCAAATGACTTCACGCAGTGTTTTTAATTAGTATTTCAGTTGAATGCAGATCATTTTTAATTTCTCCTTCGAGAGCAGTTGTCTTAGGAAAGATGATGGCCGCATTTAATCATCTATTCTACTGTGAAACCAGCAGAGTCCGCAGACATTTCAATTCAGACTGAGCCCTTTCATTTGTAAAGAGTTGTGTTTTGTCACGACACTGAATGGTTTTATGTTTCTCTGTCACCTGAGACTGTATTGAGGGACGAAACCTTCGGGGGATGTCAGTTGGAAGCAGTTTGTTGGAAAATAAATGCTAATGGGCATTCATTGTATGTGTGCGTCAGTGAGTGTGGTGTATCGATGAGGGTGCATCAGTGTGTTTCTGCATGAACTGGACTGATAATGCTTAGCTTGGACTCGTCAAAAAGCTGCTCGTTGGCTAATTTAATGGATTCAGCGGGGGGGTGGCGGTGGGGTAATGAGCATTGAAGAGGAGGAGGAGGAGAAGGAGAAGAAGGAGGAGGAGGGAGTGTTGTCAATGGCCGTGGGGCTTCTCTTGTCAGTATCATTTTTCAGTCCCTGTTGCAGCTCTCTTATCTGGTTACGTGCATCATAGTCTATGGGATTATTTTAGTCTCAGTTTCAGCAGAGCTTTTAGTTATTTCTTTTTATCATTTACATTATTTTGAAGCAAATCTGTAAAGATGCCTACTGACTGAATGTTGGAGAAGCACTGGGGAGTTTGTTTTTCTGTATTTATCTGGATCTGTACTTGTCAGCGCATGCAAGGGACCCCTGTAGTTGTGCAGTTGCGTCTTCCTCTTACTCTCAACAGCAATAATAATCGTTCTTGCTGGGCAGTTTTAATACAAAGTACAAATTCACTACACGGCTTAATGTTTGTGGCACTGAACTTTTACACCCGTATGTGATTGTTGAATACCTCATTCCAAAACCATGGGCATTGATCTGCTGCTGTGACAGCCTCCACGTGTTTGCTGGTTGTCTGTCCTTCCTATTCTTGTGAACGCGATATCTCAGGAGCGCCTTGGCACAAACATCCACTTGGACTCAAGGATGAACTGAATGGAATTTGGTTGTCAAAGGTCGGGGTCACTATGACCTCACAAAACACATTTCAAGTGTAACTCAGGAATTGATGACCATATTTCGTAGTTGGTTGGAGAATGAACACTTTTGACTCAAAGGTCAATCTGACCTCAAAATGACCTTGACAAACACGTTTTTGGCCATAACTTAAGAACTGATGCGAAATTAGGACAACATTTTACACAGATGTTTAATAGGATACAATGAAAACGATGAAAGCATGACATATTTTTCTCAAAAGGTCAAAGGTCCACTTCCCTGTGACATCATCATGTCTTGGAATAAGGGACAGAAGGCGAGACTGTGACAATATTTCACAGTAGGTTGGACACTGAATAGGTGTCCAACCACTAGGTCAAAGGCCATTGTGAACTCAAAATAGGTGTTTAGCCATAATTTAAGAATGAATCGGAGATTTCACTCACATGTTGACTGGGACGACCTTTCACCTCCTGCATCAGTCAGAATTTCTAGCGATTCAAATACAAGCTATACAATAGTTAAAACATAAAAACAAACAGGTAAAACAAAAACGAAACACATTTGAGGATAGAAGTAATTTCCAAAATTATACTTCAAATAAAATCATGTAAAATCAGGGAAGGCTCTTTGATAGCAGTATGTTTTAACAAAGGATTTAAGAGTTCACTGATTCAGCCGACGCAATTTCCTCAGGTAGATTGCTCCAGAGCCTCGGTGCCCTGGCTGCCAACGTTCTGTCCCCTCTCAATTTAAGCCAGGTCTCTACATGTACACGTGTCCCTGATTAGCCAGCACATCCGATAATCCTTCAATAATCAGTTCAACAATGTATATTCACTGAAATCATACATATGTATTATCAATATAGTGATAACTTCCATTTAGCTAAAAAATACAATTTGTACATTTTTATTCAGTTCCTTCCAATTATTTACTACATATGTGAGTCTGAACAGACATGCATGTAAACTGTAACTTGACTCATTGGCGGTGGTAAATCTAGTCTTTTTGTTTTCTTTGGTTGCTAGGAGTGAGTTTAGATTGAAAGAAGAAAAGAGAAATGTTGTTTTATTTACATCAACAAGTCAACACTAAATTTACCCAATTTAGCAGTCTTGATTTGTTTTCACACCAACTAAAGCTTATGTTGAATCCATGCTTATGCTTGTGTTTTACATACTCCGACATTCACAGCACCAACACAGAGACGTAGATTACAAGTGCTGAGAGTCTAAATATCCCTTGTCTGGTTCTTTATTTCTTTCCTCTGCTCTCCCTCTCATCTGGCCTCACACTCGATTTACCTCGCATTCAAATCTCTCGCGACCATGCATTTTTCAAATGGCAGCAGCTGTGGCGTCGGGTCACGCTCTTGCTTCACCTCCACCCTTTCCTTCCCTTTTATCGGACGACTCCCAGGCGCAGTACCACAACATCCCCGCCTCAGCACAACCTTTCCTCCAAGGTGTTATAGTGACCTATATCACACTCCGCTAGTAAACATGACAGAGGGGAAAAAACTGCCAGGGGTCAAAGGGTAGGATTTTGAAATGCACTAATCCTTTGAGTGTATGCTGATGTGTATTTTGCTCCGCTTTAACCCTCCCTCCCCCTTTCCCCTGTGGATTTAGTCCCCTTTGGCAGCATGGAAAAGTAAATAAGGCGTGTTATCGCTGCCAACATACCTAACTCCAACTTCCTGATTCTTTTTGACTGCCATGACTCTCCCTCCCTGCCACAGTCATCAGAAATCAGAGCCTCTGTTAATAATTACCACCACAGCACATCATCCCAGTGGTGCTGAGGCTTCCACGCTGCAGTGTGATTCCAGTTTACATGTTTTTATTTCTGAGATGCTGCAGTGTATCTTACATAATGCTTTCATTGACAGTTTCTCTTCAGCCGTGCTGTTAGGTCACTGGACAATGGTCTGCTTGATAAATTGTGAAAACTAGATGGACACAGAAAGATGTGGGCTGCAGACTGGAAAAGAGAAAGGGTTGATGTGGCAAGTCACACTCTGGCTCGAGGGAGCCGTCACCTGGCAACCAGAGGATCACATTTCTTAGTTGTGTGTGCATGTGTTAGCTGTTGTTGGTATGTATGTGTGCATGTGTTGTTGTGGCATTTGGGGCAACGTTTGAGGACAATGTTCCTGACAATGTTCCTAACCCTAATGTTTTTTTTTTCAGCACAACAAAGCTTCACTCTCACACAGTTACACACAGCCCAGACCTGGAAGATGACCATTGAAATCAGCGTCATGTGCAGTTGTTCTGTCTCATTCCCCTCACGCCTGCCCTCTCACCTTTTTTAAATGCACACTGTTTCCGCAGGGCGGGTGTCTCTGGTACGAATCACTGCCCTGAGGCTGGAGGGCCTGAAGCTGGATGACCAGGGCACGTACGAGTGTCGAATCCTCTTACTGGATGAACCCACAGATGAGCTGCAAAATGGCACCTGGACTCTGCTTTCTGTAACCGGTGAGTTTTATGTATTTGTGTTTTTGTTTTTTTTCTTTGGCTTCATGCCTGTATGGCTGAAAGGTGATTATTATTTAGCTCCATGAGGCAAAATCAGTAATCCACATGTTAAACAAAGAACAGGATTGGTCTGCTTATAAGATGACCCTCGCCTGGTATGCCAATAGAAACACAGGAAGTTAGAATGGATTCTCTTCAGTGTAAATTCCACAACATCAGAAAAAAGCCAGCCTCATGTAGGAATGTTTATGTGCTATAGGACTGGGTATTGAACCTCAATACGCACCCATCCACACATTCAGTCTGTTTTGACCACTCTGCTCATAGGACTTTCTCTAGCGGTACATTGGAGTGTAGAGATAGTTCTGGCTAGGGCTGGGTATCGTTCAAAGATTTTCGAAATGAATATGATCCCTCGACTTCGATACCGGTTCCTGAACGATACTTTTTTTCGATACCAATTTTATTCTCAAAAAACTTAGAACCCTTGTTGTTTGTATAAAGTAACTATTATTCGTTACTTTTGTTCGTTACTTTAATAATTGTTCCTTTGAAAAATTCTACTGCTTGTCAAAAAGACATATTTTCAATGCAACATAGACCTATATTGTGTTTTTGTTGTTTTTATTCCTCTTTCTTTAGTTTTTATAATGTAATTTCATTGTTTATTAATTATATATTTTTTATTGTTTATATGTGAATTTGTGCTCTGGCAACATTGCAACCTAAACAAGCTAAACATTCATGGCAATAGGCCTGAGAGAAAGAGAGAGAGAGAGAAATCTCTCATCTCATCTCATGGAAACAAGTTTCTGCCGCTACATATCAAATTCTCACTAGAGGAAGAGGTGGCCAGGCAACAACTATCACAATAGAAAGTAAACTCAATCGCGCGTGTCTTTATTCCACTGCAGCTAAGTCGCAGACATCAGCCCAAGGATCGGCACGTGATGTCACCGTCACACGGAAGCGCTTCCACCGGCTGCACATACAGGTCTGTGTATGGCAGTGGTGTCACTTAGTGATCCTTCAGAAATGCTTGGGAAAATGTAGTGTGTGGGGGCACTACTCGGTCAATAAAAGAGCTTTGATTTGATTCAGAAAAACAGCGACGCTACCACGAAGCTACTGAGAAATGTAGTTAAAGTAGTAACAGAACTACTTGTAGTGACGCTGCTGCCCAACACTGCTCGTATGGTGGGCATGTTGAAGCAGCTCGGTGGCAGTAGAGCGCTGAGACGATGGCTCAGTCTGTTGCAGTCAAAGACGGAGCAACTTTCTGTTCTTAAGTTTAATTCCATGCACAGTCAAGGGCTTCACCAGGTTTGTCGTGTCGCCGCTCTTGGCAGCAATTATCTTACGTCGCAAATAATCTATTCTATTCTATAATATTCTTCGCTGTTGCATCACGTCTGGTGCAATGTAGCGACACTTTTGATTTTCTCCACGTCTTTTACATCCACAAGCCATGTCTCTGTGCGTAACCACCGTGAACTAGTGTTTACATCACCACAGCCAATTACAATCACTTTTAGATCTGGGACGTCAGAGCCCGGGCTGAAAACCTCCTCCTTCTGGCGGTCTGCTAGCAGTGTAAACATGCTCAAGCTCCCAGCGGTTAGTTTAAAGCTATGGGTCCATCTAGAAACTTTGTAAATATCCAGTTTCACCAAAATCAGAATTTTTAAAAGTTGTGTTTTTTTGTACAGTGACGCCACGAGCAGATCAGCCAGGCTGAGCATGGGGAAAAAAAAAAAGTTTTCATCAAATTCATCTTCATCATATTGCTTTATTCTAACGTAAACTAACTTTAAAGTTCAACTGAAATTTTAAGTCTCCTCTCTTTTTGTGTCAGGAAATATAAACTGTAGGCCTAATGATACTGCAGCTTTTGTGCATAATTTTCACCCTCTGGGTGGGTGTTTTCCACGGCAGTGTTTGACTGACATTTGAGGGCCCGCTGTTGCTAGGAGACTCTCCCATGGTGCACTTCTGACTGAAGCACGACATATTGTCTATTTTTTTTTTTAACGTTCAACATATAAAGGACCCATTGTGCTATTAAGTTTATGTTTCACTCTAAAAGCGAAAGCTGGCTAGGCTGGTAGGCAGCACGAGATGGCCTTAGACATCTTTATTATCCAGAAATCACGCAACAGACATTATGTCCATAGTCCTTCATTTTGGAATCCAGCTTTCCCTGGAGGAGCCACTCTGCCCTCCAGCAAGCATTTTGTAGATCCTACATTTCTTTGTTACTTTCTACTATGTCCAGTTTATTTGAATGTGTTCTTTTAACTAAAAATCTTCCATATCATCTAATGCAAATGTTGACTTTATTTCATTCATTCTGTAAAGCACGTCTGAAACACCATGTTTTGACAGGCGCTGTGTGTGTGTGTGTGTGTGTCTATATCTATATATATATAACACTTCAAAAGTAAACTTTTGAAAAAGTTGACAAAACAACTTTTAAAAAAGCTTCTCTTTTTTAAAACTTTCCAGACAGATCAGGTAATTTGGTTAACGTTTGACTTTCTTCACAAAGGTTTTGGAAAGAATCATCTCTGACTTCAGTTATCATCATACTTATTGATAGGTTTAAATAATGAATCTAAATATGAAATATGCATCATTATTTTTTGTGCTTTGAAGTTTATCTGTATTTGGGAAAACCTTTGCTATGATTCTCCTCACAAACATACAGAACAAAGCATCAACGCACGGCATGCTGTAGATCAAAGCGAGGTGAGACAGTTTCACCGAGTTGGTCTGTGTGAGCGTCAGGTTAGAGATGAGAATTGTAATAGATCATGACTGTGATACAGGCCTTGGATGTAACTTCACTGATGTGCCCTGCAGGCATGCTCCTCACAACCTATTGTTTGCACACTGCCTCAACATTTGAGCATGTCAGCAGCCTTCACAGGATGGGTGTGCAGACCTAAAATAACTCTGTGGTTTCTATATAACTGTTTAAAATACAAAGGTACGATAAGGGTATGAGTCCCAAGAAGTTGAAACTGTTGAAGTTGCAAGTGGTTTGTTGATGTTTGGAGTGCTTGCAGACGTTAAAAGAAAAGGTTCTCTGATGAGATCTGAAACTTAAAGTGGAAGCAAAACGTTCACATTAGCAGATCTAAAAGGCAGCATAACTGACATTTTCACTTCTTTATGTGAAATATTAATGGTCTTTTATTCCAGTAAACTGCACACAGGCTGCTGCTGTTTAACAAACAAGGCAGAGCGGCTGTCACACTGTATATACATTGATGGATGAGGGAGACAAAAGAGTAACAATCTGCTAGTCCAGCTCTTAGCAGTTTTTCTCTTATTGCTGCTGCTTGGCAGACAGAGTGGATCTTGCTTTAGATTTCTCTTTTAGTGTAAATAGTGAGTGTCCACATCTTACATTACAGTTTTATTCACCTTAATGGGGTGAATCTATTTGAATATGAAAAGGTTTGATTTAGGTGTATTTTATAGAAAATCTTGTGTTGTGTATCTTTAACATTAGGTGGTTTATTCATATTAAAAGTTCAGTATGTAATATTTAGGATGATCTATTAACAGAAATGCAATCTAATATACATATACACTGCTGTCTCAGAAGGTGTCTAACAGTGCTGTTCCAAAGTGCTCGAACAATCTCTTCCTGTCTCGTAAGATGCCTTCAAACTGCTCCCGTAACAGATTGAGGCAGTTCAGATAATCGATTGAGGCAGCTCACGAAACAAGCCGAATTTGTATACGAATATACATTTTTAAAAGGTAGTTTTCTCGCTTTGATTTGTTTTTGAAAAGTTAGCGAGAACTAAACACTGAACTGTCATATTAGCCCGTGACTGTAACCAACCAAGTTTGTTCAGTATGATTTCTGAGGCGTCTGTTAGCCATTTGCCTTTTCAATAGCTAACTAGCTTTCATCAGCTAGTTAGCTGATGCCAAGGCTAGCGTCTCTTTGGACAGCCAGTGCTGACGTCACACATTGCCGTAAGTGCTGCCCTAGAAGGCTGTTCGAAACCAATGTTAACAGAAATGCCTTCACTTGAAAGTGATGCCTTCTGAGGCAGCTTACGGTATCGAGGCACTGAGGCAACTGCCTTCCATTTCAAACACAGCCATAATGAAACATTATGTTTTTATTACCTTAGAATGAGCCATTTCTATCTACATACACTTTCCCTTTACATGGAAGTTGCCATGTTGTGTTGTTTCTACAGTAGTCCAAAGCGGACGAAAGTCTCTACAAAGTGTGTTTCGTCACTATGTTGAATATGTACAAAGAAGAAGAAGTAGTAGTTGTGGTCTGGTTTGTTAGAAGTAAGAAGAGAAGTGAAATTTGGGCAATTAGAGTACCACATGTATTATTATTATTATTATTGGAGCGTGTCAGCTACCATAGCTTTTCCTGCGTGCTTGAAAAGGAAGGGGTGAGCGGTGAGGCGTTGGTTGCAATTCACAACCCCTTAACAATAAATGCCACTAAAACCTACACACTGAACCATTAAGATGAAAAGATTTGTTTAGTTAAACGTTCACCTTAATGTTTTGTTCCATAGCTCCACCCACATTCGCTGAAGCCCCACCTCCTGTGGTGGAGGCACTGGTTGGAAATCACCTCACTCTTGCCTGTGTTGCTAATGGCAACCCTACTCCAACCATCACCTGGCTAAAAGATGACAGTGTGATTCAAACAATAAATGATCAGGTATGTTTATACAATTGTGTATGCATTATTGTGTGGAATATGTTTATTTTTTTATGTGTCTCTAGCTTTCTATATGATCGATCAATCTATCTAAACAGGAAGGAGCCTTATCTCTCAGAGCAGTGAGCATGCAGTCAGCAGGACAGTACACCTGCCACGCCTCCAACTCTGAGGGATACGTGACTCGCTTGACGAAAGTAAAGATCAAAGGTCAGTTGTTGTCTGTCTGCCTGCCAATTCCTTCAGTCTCTGTGATGTCTGTCTGCCTGACTGGCTGGGAGCCACCGTAATTTACATTTCTGTTTCTCCCTCTTGCATCATATGACAGATTGGTAACAGAAACACATACTAAATTCAGCTCTTATTTTGTGCCTGTGTAGTTAATATTGATATCATGATAGGAGACAGGTTTATCATCTGGGGTTTTGAGACGTTGCTTTATCGCGATAAAGCTTTGTGTTTTACTCAATATAAAGGCTGAGACGTGACGTGTTTACTTTGGCTGCGGTAGCTGAAATGAGTAGAGTGAAATGAGCAAATATCTCTGTTTGGGCATCAAATTCACATCCAATATATTTTTTCTATATAAGAAAAATCTAAATGTCTGTTGAGGTACGTGATCAAAAATATATCACAAAGTTTTGACAGATTCACAGGATTTCAGGCTACAGATGAACCAAATTTACAGTCCAGTTTAAGGACAAATACATGTAGAATATGCAAATATGCCGCTGTGTATCATTGGATTACACCGACACAGCATTGCATAATACATTTTGGATTTTATTTCTGACTTTTTCCTCTACTCCTACTCCTACTCCTACTGCTGATTTTCTCCGGAGAACCAGGACGTGTCTGGAGTGCGGTGCATGGGGAAATATTTTGTTATCGCATAATGTCTCCATGAGGTTTCACTTCAATTTGGAATCTCACAGTCGCAGTGGTCACATTTTCAATAATAATCTACATGATCCTAATACTGTTCATTTTAAGTCACATTATCTGAGCTTTGGATGCGTTTTCCCATTGCGTTGCCACATGGATGGATTATAGCAGACTAATGGCTGACCTGGATGACTAAAATCCTAAGTATCCTCTAAACTGTCACTCATGCATATACCCATCGAGCATTTATAGACCTAGGTAATAGACCTGATCAACAAAGACTGCTGTAGAGTTCATGTGCTTATTTATACATGAGACATGTATAAATAATGTGTATTAGCTCTTTGCAAATAGCACACGTGTTGGAGGTTGGTGCGGTAGGTGAAATAGATAAATTAGACATTGTAGCACCAAGCTGTAGTAGCTGTATGTGATTAGTTTCCAGGGAAATTACATATTTACAAAAATGTGAGGAGTGCACGCACTTTTGTGAGATACTGTATATTTAAAGATATACTGTCACGGTTACGAGACAGCTGCATCTTACCAAAAGATTTTTGGTGTATTTTACTTTTAGGGCAGGTATCACATAAACAATGGTGTGACCAGGCAGGTAGACAGAGTTGGGATCGCCAGTGAGGTGTTTAGGAGGATTTACATATTTATATGTATGAATTAGTTGTATTTGATATTTGACATAACAACTGTTGAGTGTGAGTGGTTGTTTGTATTTGTGATGTGATGGACTGGCAAACTGTCCAGGGGTGTACCCCCCCTTTTGCCCAATGTAAGCTGGGATTGGCTCCAGCCCCCCGCCCTATATGCAGGATAAGCGGTTGACGATGGATGGATTTGTTGTTAATGTACTTTAGTTTTGTGTATGTTTTTTTCTTTTCTTTTTATTATTCATTTTTCTTCCCTATAACCTGTGTATTTCACCCCCATTACGTTACCCAACTCCATCTTGCACAGCTTTTACATTTAAGCTTAAGTTTTAAATTTAATTTGACTTTTTACCTACTTTATCTCATATATTTACTTTAACCCCTAACTTACATCAGTTGCGGTAATATTTCGTATAACAGAACCCCACATTTTCCTGAGCATTTCCATCTTCCCGTTCATGATGTTCTCTAAGATACAGCATGATAAGAGTTCATTCCACCACCACTGTTCTGTGGTTGGTAAGTCAGACTTGCATCTTGGACATTTTCAAGATACTAAAAGGTAGTGTTGATGAAACTGAAAAGGAGTGTAATACGTACAATGTAAGACATTAAACTGGACTAATCTATGTCTTGTATGTATGAGTGGATTGTGAGACTTTCAGTATTTTCCCATTTTCCCAGCTGTGCAGCTCTTACCAAGATATTCCGCCTCTTAAATGTCATGAGCCATGTTAGCAAGAAAGGTGAACACTGACAGTGATAAACACATGAATAGATGTTGAAACAGGTGTATAACATGAGTTTATTCAGTTATTTGGTGACTGTATTTGCATCATTATTGGGTCTTTGTGCTAAATTCTGACTAAGAAATTACAAAGAAACACAATTTTAGTGCTTCAGACATTTGCCTGTCATGACTTAAGCTATGATAAAAAGACATATAACGCACCCAAAGATGACATTATTAACTTTTGACAAGTTAAACGTTTTGAGTGAGCACCTTTTGCAGGAAAAATAACATGTTGTGCTCTCTGGTGGTTGCTTCTAATGTTTGAGACCTGCAACAGTGTTTCCGAAAATGTGCTTATGGATGATGGAATTGCGATGGACATTTTTGAGCTATTTTCTATAGTTCTATAGATAATAGTTAATTCTAACCCTTTTGTGAATATACCCATGTAAAGTCTTTCATAACCCCCCTCCCACTAGGTCCGCCTGTCATTGTCATCCCTCCCGAAAGCACCTCTCTCAACATGTCCCAGAATGCGCTTCTCCGGTGTCAGGCGGTGGCCGATCCCCCCAACATGACCTACGTGTGGCAGAGAGGTGGAGAAAACGTCTATCACATAGAGTGAGTGCAATCTTTATTCTTTGTTCCTGAGCAGTCCATTTTCACCCTTTTGATGTTTAATGTAGCGTGTTTGAGCAGGCAGAGTAAAAGGTACCTCTGTGGGTTATTTGTTATTTTTTGTTTTATTCTTAACGTTCTAGGAGCACAAGAATGGTTGTAACATCTAATTAAAAGCCAATGTTGCGCTTTTCATGGAACTTGGATGTTTCACCGAGAAGTCAAAAAACTGTCAGACTGCCACTGTCTATTACTGCACTCCCCGCAGAAATATTGTCAAATTTTTGGAAAAAGCGATCTCAGAAAGAAGCAGACAGTTTTGCATTGTGTATTTAAAGGTTTTATTGAGGCTGTCAAACTGACATGAAAAAAACTGAAAGACAGAAGCTAAAGCCTATCGATCACATAGTAAAAGTGAACCACCGTATTATCTGACAATTGAGAAGGAAGACAAAGATATTAAGGATCAACACTGTTCCTGTACAGCTGGGTAGGTCTCTGTTCACTATTACCATCATTACAAAGCAGATCGGTAGGGCTTTATAATGTTACATTGAGTAGTAAGTTAGCTAGAATTAGCTTACTACCAATACAATGGGTACGGAAAGTATTCAGACCCCTTTAAATTTTTCACTCTTTGTTTCATTGCAGCCATTTTCCAAAAATCAAAAAAGTTCATTTTATTTCTCAGTAATGTACACTCAGCACCCCATCTTGACAGAAAAAAAACAGAAATGTAGAAATTTTTGCAAATTTATTAAAAAAGAAAAACTGAAATATTACATGGTCATAAGTATTCAGACCCTTTG
Source organism: Micropterus dolomieu (assembly GCF_021292245.1). Classification (NCBI taxonomy): domain Eukaryota; kingdom Metazoa; phylum Chordata; class Actinopteri; order Centrarchiformes; family Centrarchidae; genus Micropterus; species Micropterus dolomieu. Next base: position 23,014,620 of record NC_060162.1, on the reverse strand, counting down.
CTCAGTATTTAGTAGAAGCACCCTTTTGATCTAATACAGCCATGAGTCGTTTTGGGAAAGATGCAACAAGTTTTTCACATCTGGATTTGGGTATCCTCTGCCATTCCTCCTTGCAGCTCCTCTCCAGTTCTGTCAGGTTGGATGGTAAACGTTGGTGGACAGCCATTTTCAGGTCTCTCCAGAGATGCTCAATTGGGTTTAAGTCAGGGCTCTGGCTGGGCCATTCAAGAACAGCCACGGAGTTGTTGTGAAGCCACTCCTTCGTTATTTTAGCGGTGTGCTTAGGGTCATTGTCTTGTTGGAAGGTAAACCTTCGGCCCAGTCTGAGGTCCAGAGCACTCTGGAAAAGGTTTTCGTCCAGGATATCCCTGTACTTGGCCGCATTCATCTTTCCCTCGATTGCAACCAGTCGTCCTGTCCCTGCAGCTGAAAAACACCCCCACAGCATGATGCTGCCACCACCATGCTTCACTGTTGACTGTATTGGACAGGTGATGAGCAGTGCCTGGTTTTCTCCACACATACCGCTTAGAATTAAGGCCAAAAAGTTCTATCTTGGTCTCATCAGACCAGAGGACTTACTACAACTTTCTCCCATCTCCCGACTGCATCTCTGGAGCTCAGCCACAGTGACCTTTGGGTTCTTCTTTACCTCTCTCACCAAGGCTCTTCTCCCCCGATAGTTCAGTTTGGCCGGACGGCCAGCTCTAGGAAGGGTTCTGGTCGTCCCAAACGTCTTCCATTTGAGGATTATGGAGGCCACTGTGCTCTTAGGAACCTTAAGTGCAGCAGAAATTTTTTTGTAACCTTGGCCAGATCTGTGCCTTGCCACAATTCTGTCTCTGAGCTCTTCAGGCAGTTCCTTTGACCTCATGATTCTCATTTGCTCTGACATGCACTGTGAGCTGTAAGGTCTTATATAGACAGGTGTGTGGCTTTCCTAATCAAGTCCAATCAGTATAATCAAACACAGCTGGACTCAAATGAAGGTGTAGAACCATCTCAAGGATGATCAGAAGAAATAGACAGCACCTGAGTTAAATATGAGTGTCACGGCAAAGGGTCTGAAT